>NW_017306290.1:2921313-2923895 GCF_000935625.1 Nanorana parkeri | reverse complement strand
CCTTGAGCGGCTCCCCTGCCCCCCCCCCCTTTTTGAACTGCCCTAACCCCTTCTCCCGGAGCTACTCATCGTCCTTTGTTGGCTGGTTATGAAAGCACTTACGAAGAGACCCACCAACCTCCCTTCCCATGGATCGAAGCAGTTATCGTAAGAAGTAATATTTGAGGTCAAATTCTATGCATTGTGAAGATGTTTGTTATACACTCTGAACCACATGTGTAGGCAGTGCCTGCTTCGGAATCTACTTGTTGGCGCTAATATCGGAATGGACCTGGGAGGGGGTGGGAGGGATACAGTCCGTTGGGCAAGGCTGGAGGGGCTGGGGGAGACTCTGGATGTTATATGCTCGGAATCACAGCCTTGCCTGACCGGATAGTGTTATCGGGAGTAGAGCCCCTGTCACCATCGCGCAAAGCTTATTCATAAGAGACCCAAGGCAAGGTAGAGCTATGTAACATATCTAAGGTTTGTGCTATTGCAGTATACAGTGCTAATACGTCTTTTGCAATGTCAAATTTCAAATGTAGAATATCCAAACTAGCCTAAAGCAATGCCACCGTTGTGGGAGGGATGGGGACGGGAGGTGGGGGGAGGGGTCATGAAACGACGTGTGCCCTGGTGCGACATCACGTTCGCTAAGACGGTACTTTCCCGCCCCAATGCCGCAGAAAAAGAGAGTCCAGAAGTGTGGGGTGGCAGCAGGGGGAGGGGGCCGTGTTAGCTGTTGTTGGATGGAGAACTTCTGCAGGTGGGTTCAACTCTGAGTCTTTGCCCCAGGTGACAGAATGTCTAGCTTTGCCACTGGTCTGAAGGAATCTGGTTGTTAGTGTAAAGGTTCACAAGGCTATAAATATGGTGAGTATAACCAGCAGATATGTTCTTTAAGTCTAAGGAGAATTGAAGCATATTGAAACTCAACCACTAAAATCTCATAAAAGCTTCAACATGTTAATATAATTGCAAACACAATTTTAATCTTTTTAGTCACATATTTTGTTAAAGTAATACCTGGTAGTGATGGGCTGAACACACCTAAGTTCGGTTCTAACTCGAACTTTAGAACATGGAAAAAGTTCTAACTCAAACTTAGAACTCAATGCAAGTCTATGGAACCAGAACAATGAAAATCAAATGTCCCCATTTTGAAGGCTTATATGCAAGTTATTGGCCATAAAAAGGGTATGGGGATTCGGGTACTGCCCTGGGGGACATGTATTAATGCAAAAAACACTTTAAACAAATACAGTTTTCACAAGCCCAGATCCCTGGGCTTGTGACATTTACATAAAGTGCCACATCGCCACTAGCCAATGAACACAGAGGAGGTTAGGCATACATGTAACTATATGTAAATATATTAGTGTTTAGATCAGTGGCGGATCCAGGGGGGGGGCAACGGGGCAATTTCCCCCCCCGAGATTAGTGTTCTGCCTCAGCCACCCGTCCCGCAGTGTGTCCTGCGGCCTGATGGCCGTCTCTTAGCAGAGCCGTCACTACTACACAGTAGACACTAGAGGGAGCTGGTGGGGGAGGCCAAAAAAACACTTCCTTACCCAGCTCTCTCTAGTCTCTACTCTGGGCTCTCTCCGGAGCTGCCGGCGCTGTTCCTGTCCCCTGTCCCGGCCGAGATATTTACATATGAATGGGCCGCGGTGATTTGCATATCAATAAGCCGCTGCCCATTTATATGTAAATATAAATGGGCAGCGGCTTATTGATATGCAAATCAATAAGCCGCTGCCTCGCGGCATTTCAAAAATACACATACTACAGATTTTAATAAATATTAAAATGAACTAGGGTCAGACTAATCCAGGACATTATTCATCTAAATTGCCCCACTCAATATGGCCACTGCTTGCGCCCATATTGAGTGGGGCACTCAGATTAATAACGTGCTGGATTAGTCTGACCCTAGGTCATTTTAATACTTTATTGCTCTGTAGTATTGCTCTGTAGCTTCGGCGACGCCTCCCGCCTCCTCTGTCAGTGTCTCTGTCCCCCGCCTCTTCCATCTCGGGGGCCACTCGACAAATTTTTTTCTCTCATGGGGGCCGTCTGCCACATTTCATACTTTAAAATAAAATGTAACTATATCTAGTTTAAAGGAGAACTATGAGGTGAGTGCTTTTCATACTTTTTTCCTATGCAGCTATGTGGGTCAGCGTGAGTGAGGACCCGCTCCTGTGACCCCTCCCCTCCACTGGCCGCCAAGGAGAGGTGCTGCAGCCTGGATGTAGGTAAGGTTGGGGAGTCTGTGGGTGATGGCTGGCTTGGGGGGATTGGGGGACTGTAGCTGGGTGGTATTCAGCATTGCTGTATAATGATTATACAGCAATGCTGAATACCACCAGCCGAGGGCCCGTGGGCATCACCCCCCCCCTGCCCCCCACTAAATGAAGCCCCCGGCCGCAGGTGCAAGGGTTCCCTCCCTCCGCCGCCTCTCTGCCACATGCACTGCTACAGATGCGGCTCTCTAATCGTGCGGCCGCTCACTCCTCAAGGGGTACTCGGGAGGCCCCAGCGTGCAGCCCCCTAACATACCTGATTAGAGGGCCGCATCTGCCTGCTCCAGCCAGCCC
>NW_017306290.1:2916990-2919823 GCF_000935625.1 Nanorana parkeri | reverse complement strand
CTCACTCCTCAAGGGGTACTCGGGAGGCCCCAGCGTGCAGCCCCCTAACATACCTGATTAGAGGGCCGCATCTGCCTGCTCCAGCCAGCCCGGATCGCCTCGGTATACCCTTGAGAAGCGAGCGGCTGCGCGATTAGAGAGCCGCATCTGTAGCGGTGCAGGTGACAGAGAGGCGGTGGAGGGAGCCACTGCACCTGCGGCCGGGGGCTTCATTTAGCGCAGGGGGTTCAGTGACGGGATCTATTGATCAGCAAACTGGCTGGTGCGGCCCCAGGAGAGCCCTCACTACCAACCAGAGCCCCCACTGACCACCAGGGTAAGGTGACCAGTTTTTTAAAACATTTTTAAGGGCTCATTCACACTGGAATTGGCCGGCACATACAGCTCCGTGCTGCGTGCACGGCCGTATCGGGCAGCTCCTGGGAAGGACAGGTGCTGCATGTGATTAGTACACAGCCCCCATTCTTCTCTATGAGACTACGCGGCCGTACGCCGCCCCGCTCTCACCCGTCCTGTACATCGGTGCGGGTGAGCGTACCCTATGCTGACAGGATGGATCCTGTCTGCGTCCGAGCATGGAAACATACACCAGTACGGACGTGCTGGGCGGGTGAGCGTAGGGGGGTGTACGGCTGCATACACCCATAGAGAAGGACAGGGGCTGCATACTAATCATGCGCAGCACCTGTCATTCCCTGGAGCTGCCCGATACGGCTGTGTACACAGCATGGAGCTGTACGTGCCGGCCGATTACAGTGTGAATGAGCCCTACATGTCCCCAGGAACATAAAATAAAACATTTTTGTTTTTTAATACTCACCTGATACCTGGATCCACCGACAAGCCCAGCTTCCCGTCTCCCCCGCTGTCAGAAGCTGCCTACAGAGTGTGCTGGTTACTACTTAAACCGCCGCGCTGTGTGCAGCTTCTGAGAAGATAAGCATATTAGCATAGCGTGAGTGATGCAAAATGCACAGCCGGCTTCCTCGCTATGTTAATAGCGTTTCTTCTCAGAAGCTGCACACAGCGCGCCGGTTTAAGTAGTAACCAGCACACGCTGTATGCAGTTTCTGACAGCGTGGGAGACAGGAGGCTGGGCTTGTCTGGATCCAGGGATCTACTTAATTTTCTGGCAGTGCCCCTCCCTAGAATAGACTCTGGATCCGCCTCTGGTTTCGATTGGCCTGATTGGCATCGTTTATAAAAGCTTGTTGGAAAGAAAACATCTCTAGTAACGATATAAACCAGTCAAATTGCAGCTTTAATTTTTCTTTTTTGTGGACGTCTTGAAAGCAACAGCAAAGGGAAATAAAAATGGAATCGTGATTGATTGGAATGAGCAGTACATTCACATTGCATTAGTTTTAGGTTTTTTTTCGGTACAAATCTTATGCATAAACTTAACACAACAGCATAAAAAGTAATTATTGAAACAACCACAGAATAACACTTTGCCTTTAAAATAACACTGAACATATTAAAATGTATGTGGCACATTTTAACCAAATGTGAGTTTTTAAAAAACATACTGTACGTGTATATATCTTACAATAGTTTTCAAAATGTAAAAGGAAAAAAAGGTAACTGGTAAAAAGCACACTGCATTGTGCTTCTACTCTTTAATGCATTCTATACATGAATACAAGTGGATGAAAGCTTAGACAGAAGAATACTATTTTCAGCAAATACTTATTGTCAAACTAGGTTTATCCTCTGTTTAATGGTTATAAATCAGGTGTAGGCCTTAATTCATGTCAGAAACTAAAGATTCTCCTTCCCTTCTCTTCTGTTTGTGTTAATAATTTTGGCCAGTTTTTATAGGAATTAAATAATGTGGGTAGTCTTGACAAATGAGAATCCTCAGGCACAATATGTCCTTCTACGTTGCATGTCCTTGTAAAAATAAATTCATGGCATAATAACAATGTAAACAGTGACAAAGAATTGCCTTCCATTGAGTAAATTCATAGAAAAATTGAGACTTTCAAGGCCAGTAGGCTTTACAGAAACTCTAATTGTTAATAGTCTTCCATCAGTTATCATCAGTGCATTGATGGACACATGAATGAACATTGCTTTTAAACACTTTCTTAGCCTGAAAGTACTCAAGATATTAAAAATAACCGGAATTAACAAATGTCTCCCACTCCAATAGCGATTTGTCCAATTTGCTTTTATAATCTTGTTTTTAGTGTGAAGCACAATTCTTTCTTTTATCAAGTTAATCTATTTTATGCTCAATAAAAAAAATTATTCCCCCTAATCAGTTACCATATACACTAGGGATGCACCGATATATCGGCCGCCGAAACATATCGGCCGAAAATGGCACTTTTGGCATAATGGCAGCGGCACATCCATTCTTTCTCTCCTCCCCGCTGGGCACTGCTCTGTGTCCCAGCGGGGAGGAGAGAAACTGTGACAGCCGACCGACCGCTGTGGGAGGAGAGCGATGTGAGCGGCCGGCGTCTCCTCCCACACCGCTTAGCCTCCTATCACAGTCCGGCAGAGCGTTGTGTGGGCGGAGACAGGCCGCACTGTGACAGGAGGCTGAGCTCTCCTCCCTGCACTGCTCGATTAGCCTCCTGTGACAGCTGGCAGAGAGTAGAGCGGTACAAGCAGTCAGGGATCGCTGAGTGTTTGTAGATAATTGAGGACAGAGTATGGTTACTATATCCTCAATTATGAATGAATAGGAAGTGATCTACATCACCTCCTGTTCATTCATAATTGTGGTTATAGTAAACACACAATGTCCTCATGTTATAAATGAACAGGAACACTCATAGAGGATTCCTGTTCATTGATAACAGGGGATAAAAAAGAGATTTTG
>NW_017306290.1:2888847-2916948 GCF_000935625.1 Nanorana parkeri | reverse complement strand
ATAAATAAAAATAAATATTAAAAAATTTAAAAAGTTTATAAAAAAATAAAAATAAAATATTCAAAAATGTGAAAAAAATTAAACTAAAAACATTTTTGGTTTCGGTTTCGGCCTGACAATTTTTTTATTTTGGTTTTATCATTTCCATTTTGGTGCACCTCTAATATACACCACTTTTTTTTTTTACCTGAACACACTCCCAGATAGCAAGCATTTGTGCTGCAAGTTTGAAAATGACTTGCTAAACTCTTGCAGACTTGCCAAGCTTCACAATTTTATTGCACAATTACAGCAAGTCTGCATTGCAAGTCTCCAGACCAGCGAGCTTGCAGAGCTCTTGCTAAGACCTGCAGGACTCTTGCTGTAGACTTGCCAAGCAAATTTGCTACAAATTCAAAAAGTGTCAACTAGAACTATTGCTGCGAGTGTTCTGCAAGTCTACAACTTGCCAGGAACGTGTGCAGCAAGTTAACAAAATTACAATTTCACCCTGACACAAGTTTGTGGCAAGTTATCCTTGCTATCTGGGCTTGTGTCTACATGAAAATATTACAGGGAAAGGTGGGTTTAGTTAAAGGTACTTTTATATTTGTTTGACCCTTTCCTGTGGATATAAGGAAGTGTATGCTTCTCTCAACAGCTGACAATGAATAAGTAAATGTAAAGAAAAATACTCCGGCACTGTCAATGGGGCGTTGCTAATCATAATTGGGGCTGGATCTACATCACTGGACAATATGATTAACATTGGATTTACATTGTGGGAATTTTTTTTAATACGGTAACAATAAAGGAGTTTTTCATGGTGCGGGTGATTTTATTTACCATTTCTTTTATTTTCTTTGTGAATAATTAAGTAGTGGTACTATGTACCCCATACTCATTCTTGTAGGTCAGACAGATATCTGGTAACTCCATTGTACTAAAGTGTTCTTACAGATTCCAATAGGTCCCTTCCCCCACAGATCTGCACATCCACTGGGACAGGGATGAGGGGATAAGGTAATTGTCCCCTTCCACATAGGGACAAGTTCTGCAAGTCTTGCAAGTGGGACACAAAGCCTCCAGTGAATAAGGATCTAGTATGATTTTTTTTTATATATTCATCAAACAGTAGAAAAAACAGAAAATAGACAAATTATAGGAATAATCCACAGTAGACAATGTCAGCAGTTATATCAATATAACATAGTGCATTAGATGAGAGAAGTGATATAGTGTTATCTTATACAAAACACATGCAGATCCAAAGTGGCCCAGAGACACTACACATATTGTGCAACATATGCGCACACTACATAGCAAAACTAGCAATTAAAAACAAGGCTTCTGTCGGGCCATTTTGATGCAAAAAACCCCAGAGGAAGCTAGATTGGGTACGACCCAGTCAGCCACATCGTTAACGAGAGAAAAAAGGAACTGGTATGGATTTTGAAGTGGACTCCACCCCATTTTTACCAAGCACACAAAGCTGGTCACGAACTGTCATTTAGCAGCAATAATTTCTTGGCAGGAGTGCATAGTACAATTGCGCAACTTCACATACAGGTTTAAGTTATTCTCTGGGCATGTTTTTTGAAGATTTCGTGTATTTTTAATGTTGTCCTTTAATCCTCTCACTGCTGCGGACACATGCCATATGTTGGCAGCAGTGGGACCCTGTAAACAGAGTCCTGGCTGCTATAGCACCCGGTGTGCTGTCGGTTGAGGACATGGCCTAGTTCCCTTACTCACTACCCCCCTTTGCTGGGCAGCCTGACTGCATTTATGGATAAGGGTCTGGTATAGGTTTCTGTTTGTTTTTTGTCTGGATCCCCCTCAATATCTATAGCAGACCCATATCCAAGATAAGGATCTGGTAGAGATTTTGAGGGGGGTTGCACCACTAAGCAGCTGGATATTTGGGTGAGTGGATGAATTAGCCATGTTTGGCCAATATAGCAAAAAGGTACAAATCCATTAAAAAAACTTAAAAGAATCCTTGCAATTTATATAGTTTAGCTTGAATGGGTATGATAAATGTGTTAAAACAACGTATTTTCTAGTATTTATGAAAACCTGCTCTGTAGAATTAATAAAATGTTACTGTAAATTTAAAGTCCACACTACTTAGTAACATTTGACCCATCTATACACTAAAATTGCAATTTATTATTATTATACAGGATTTATATAGTTTGCACAGCGTTTTACATTATAGGGAAGACATTATAGTTACAATACAATTCAAGACAATTAAAGACAAGATGGTAAGGAGGGCCCTGCCCGTGAGGGCTTACAATCTAAGAGGGAGGGGCAAGTGATACATGAGGAGGTAGCTGTGTGGGAATGAATTGTTTGAGAAAGAGTTCAGTGGTTAGTTTGAAGTGTAATAGGCTTCCATAAAGAGATGAGTCTTTAATAATAGCTTAAAGGAAGTCAGAGTAGGAGATAGACAGACAGGTTAGGGTAAGAAGTTCCAAAGAATAGGAGAGACTCTAGAGAAGTCCTGGAGGCGAGCATGGGAGGAGTTGATGAGAGAGCTAGAGAGCAGGAGGTCTTGGGAGGAGCAGAGGGGACGGTTAGGGTGATACTTTGAGACAAGGTTGGAGATGTAACCTGGGGCAGAGTTGTGGATGGCTTTGTAAGTGGTTGTTAATATTTTGAATATTATCCTTTGGGCGAGTGGAAGCCAGTGGAGGGATCGGTAGAGGGGGGTTGTAGATACTGAGTGGTTGGTTAGGTGCATAAGTCTAGCAGCAGCATTCATGATAGACTGAAGGAACTGGAGGAACTTTGGAACAATTATTATCAAGGATCTCAACTCTGCGATCTCTAAAGAGAGACTATGATGTCTTATTGCAGTTGGTTTTTGATCAGTTTACAACACCTGCTGGCGGGTTCTAAGCTCCTTCTGCCAGAAAAAGAAAGGGAAGATGAACTGTGATTTTAGTGTCTGTTGTAAATTTTGAGGATGAATTGCGCCAGTCCACAGTTCTTGTAGCTACAGAATGTAGCAAAGGCTTGTCTTAAAGCTTAATTTAGTGATTAAGGAGGGTATGATTAACATGTATAAATACATAAATGGTCCATATAGTGAACTTGGTGCAAAACTATTCACTTTAAGGTCCCTGCAAAGGACAGGAGAGCACTCTTTGTGTCTAGAGGAAAAGAGGCTTAAACTTTGCATACAGAACTAGCTTTAGGTAACTCAATGTATTTATTTTCATCTGGATGCATTCCTAAATGAGCAGAATATAACCGGATAGTATCATTTTATAAGTAAAAAACACCAGAGAATGCTGATCCAGGGAATATCCAATATCCTTAGGGATCAGAAAGGATTTTTTTCACCTGTTGGAGCAGGTTGAACCATGCTTTAGTAGACTTGCCATATATCCCATTTTAAATGGGACAGTACAGTTACTTCTTAAAGGAGAACTATGAGGTGAGTGCTTTTCACTCACCTCATAGTTCTAGCCAACCTGTGAAAATGAGACTGTCACAGGTCGGCTCAGTAGATCGGGAGGTGAGCGAACACATGCCGGTGTTAGCTCACTTCTCAATCCTGTCACGGCTCTCTGCCGTGACAGGGGAGGGGATGGATTCCCCCCTCCCCGCTCCGATCCGCCAGCGCTGACTGGCAGGACGGACGGGGGAGGGGGTGGGTACAGCTGGCTCTGCCTCTAGACGCGGATCTTGACATCGATGTCGGGATCCGCTCCCGCGTCTCAGTATACCGCGAGCTACAGCTCGCGGTATACTGAGCTTAGGGTGACGGAAGGACGCTAGTTTGTGTACTCCCGTTATCCTAAGGAGAACTATGGGGAAAAGCCCTGACCCCATAGTTCTCCTTTAATTTTCCCCCCGTCCCATCGTTTCTTTAAAACAATCAATGTTGTCCCGTTGTCCTTCCTAGGAGTGCGCTCTGAGTCTGTGTGCCTCCTTAATGAGACCGGCCGACCGTATTGATATAAATGTTAAGACGACCGCAACTGCGGCCGCCCTTAACTTCGACATCCGCCCGGCCAGCCAGTCTCACAGAGCGCACTCCTAAAAAGTCTAATTCTTCCTCCGCGGAGCACACTCTGCGCTTATACGTAACTTCCTCCCAGTGCTGCCGCGAATAAAGAATAAGTGCCGGCGGGGACTTTAGGGAGCAATTTTATATAATCAACAGCAGAACTTTTATCTCAGCAGGGCAGTGCTCCAGAGTGTTAAGAAATCTCAAGGTTAATGGCATAGTTCTCTGCTCCTCATACTGAATCAATGTAAGTATATGAGGCAGTATAGGAAGGGGGAAAGGTGCAGAAAGAATGCACTGCAGTGTATGAGTTCTATCACTGAAGAATAATTGTCGATTGTTGAGATGTATATTTGGATTCGGACAAACTGCCAAATCAACGAATTTCTGTCAATTTGGCAGTTCATCCGAATTAGCATATATCCGAATATACAAATTACTATATATTCCGGCATATAGTAATTCGTTGTATGGGCGCCACCATCTTGGTGCATCTGACATCAAGTAAGGAGACACACCACCCTCTTGGTTGCACCAAGATAGCGGCACCCATTGTTTCTATGTCCGCATGTGTGCGTATGGACGCGTCGGCGGTCAATATGGGCGTCACACATTTTTTTTTCCAATGTGCAGTTTCGGATCCAGAGGCTCTTTGCCTCTGAATAATAATAGTGAACATAATAATTAATTTTGTCCAAAATGTTATGCTGTACACATCTACTATATTGTCAAAAAACTTTTGTTATCATCTTACTTTTCATGAATACGGAATATTAAACCGTCCCGTTTTTGCAATCCCAATGTCCCATTTTTGGCTCAAGGAAATATAGTCAGCCTATGTTTTAGAGATTTTTTTACCTTCCTCTAGATCAACTGAGGGTAAATATGGGCATATGGCTCCTTTAATTGAGGTTTTTCAATTTTTTTTTCTCTATAGGTTGAACTCAATAGACTTGTGTCTTTTTTCAACCTAACTATGTAACTATGTAAAAGCTCATTTACTGCTTGATCAAAATATGTAAATATTTTAATCATGGTCATGTGTTCACTTTAAGTGGTTTAAATTAGTCGGATGTGCCAACATTTAAGCCTAGAATGTCAAGTATATGACTTTTAGTCTATTAGATAATTATCAGTTTTAAAGAGTAAAACAACAAAACAAAAATTCCCTGAAGATTAATCTGAAAAGATTGTTCATCAATGTGGTAAATATTCATACATGTTTTTTTGTATTAAATGCATTACTTTTGGTGTATTTTGCAATAATAGGCATTATTTGCCTCATACATTGAAAGTGTCCGTGACCTTGGAATCTCTATTCTCCAGCCCTTTGTTAGGTGTGAAAGTTGTACAAATGCATTATATCATTATCAAGGGAATCAGCATTCATGTGGGTTAAACTGCCAACAGCATAGATCTTTGCTGATTGCTGAATATGCATGAAAAGGTTTTTAACAGAAGAATGAGTAGGAGAATAGAATGAACATGGAACAGAATGGCAAATGGTTTTATAGGATATAGGTTTATACAAATGAATAAATTGATGGAGGTTGTAGAAGTAAACAAGAAGTGAAAGTATTTACCGCAGATCAGACAAATCATCAAATGTAATGAAGTTTTTAAACTCATTGCAGAAGTATACAAGATCGGTGTTGGAAATGGTTCAGTGTAGCTAGGGCTCAATATATGACATGACTCCAAATTCAAACCTGTAGAAATACAGGTGTCTGAGATATTATATAAAATGCCTAAGAACAGAATGCATGGTGAGCAAAACAAATTCTAATTTTATAAGGTCTAATCTATCATAATTATTACATAAGCAAGCTATGTAATATGTAATAAGGGCTGATGGCTGATTTATAAAACTTCCCAGCCATATGATGAGTGAGTGCCATGGCAGAATTCCTATGCTCCTCAGCTCCATCCAGAGCTAGGAATAATGTACGAACGGCATTTTCCCAGCGTATGTCTGGGCTAAGGATATATATATAGATCTATATATATATAGATCTATATATATTTTACTTACTTACTTAACTTACTTAAAATGTATTTTACTTACTGTATATATAGATATAAAATGTATTTTTATTGTAGATTAAACAATAACAAGGTAAGTATACAACAGTGTGTATAGTAGGGCAATAAAAGATGCATAGAAGACACGAGTACAGACACGTTCACACAAATATTTAGCAATGCAAAAGATAAAAGGAAGTTTATAAATAACTGTTGATATGAATGATTAATCCACAAGCTAACGATTATTGAACACATAAACAATAATATAATCTGGTGTTGGAAGAATATCTGCCAACCAAGAAGGGAAGGGGAAATAAAGAAAGAGAAGAAAAGAGAAGGAAATAAAAACGAAGAATCAGCAACCTTTTCCTGGTGAGAGTCCAAATCCGACTCAACAAAGGAACTCAGAAGTCACAAACAGGGACAAGTTACATGTCAGCATTTATTAACAACCAAGGGGTCCAAGGTTTGTTAAAGGAACAAAAGGTATTGTTTAAGCGTGCCGTAAGGTATTTTAGGTCATGTATGTCATGTATGCATCTGTAAAGATCAAGACTAGAAGGTGGTGAAGTCTGCCTCGACTTCAGGGCAATGAGACATCTGGCTGCGGACAAAATGTGATTAACAATTTTGGTGGACTATTAAGTCACATGTGGAATAGGTAAGCCTAACAGACTGGGTGGAAATGTTATAACTTCTGCTGGGAAAATGCCATACAAACGGAATTTGCCCAGCGTATCACCTTAGATTAGCAAGATTCTCCATAGGGAATTACACATTTTAGAGCCATATAAGTAAAATATTCCTGCAAAAGTTGCTTGCACTGTTTACTCTCCATAGCACAGTACTTTTTTTCTGCTCATTACTTTCTTTTAGCCCCAGCTTTGCTAGGCCCCCCTATGAATGTGTCCTTAGTAATAGTGTATTAGTGTACTTGCGTGTCCTCTATCCATATGATTAATCCTAAAGTATATTATTTGTTTATGTTAAATATACGGTTGAAAGCATTTTGTTGTACATGTTCATTAAGTGCAAAAATACCTCTTAAAATACCTCTTAATCTTGTCAGAAACTCAGAGCTATGCTCTGTCCTGTGCACACTTCCTGTGTTGTATCAAGTAGTCCTCCCAGTTGTTATCTTGCACTACAGAATAATTATTTATTACTTATATGTTCTGAATATGTTTTTTTTTATTTTGCCCTGACATACACTTTAAGGTTTAAGTGTAGTTTGCATGATTGTATAACTGTATTGATGAAAAAGTGAATGTACAAGCATGCTATGCATTGCAAAATTGTACAACAATAGCAAAGGTAAGAACATATTGACAGTTTTATTCTCTTTTTGAATGTACCTGCTTATGCCAATAGAGTTTACTCCCTAACAAACCACTGGAATTTTAAACAACACAGATGAACAGCATATAGTATCCAAATCTTACATTATTTTGAATCTAGAATGATTTCAACACTTCACAAATTATTGTTAATTTTATGGTTGCGAGTTGCTACTGATTTACAAGGATCAGTTTCTGACACTGTCTTGCTTATTGTTTTAAATAGAACCTCTGTAAGATTTGATGTTTAACCATTAAAGATCTACCTGTAGAATGACTTAGAGAACAATTACCTGATAATGTTTAATGTAGATAAACGGACTGTGAAGCTTTTAAGAGATTTTAACAATGACAACTCACACATTAAAAAAAGTGACATGCAAATAATAAAAAATTAAAATTATCAAAAACGTGCACAGTTGTTTCTTACAGTGCAATTCTAGGAGTTAGTATCTACTGATCTGCTAGTAATTATTGTTGTTTTATTTTTTTTCAGTTAAAAGCATCATGGGATCCTCCCTAATTCGCACAAAACCAGCCTCGAACTCAATGTGAGTTGGCATCCCATGACCAGAAAAATAGTAGCAGTAGGTAGTACACTAATTAGTAGTAAGAAGTGAAAGGCTCCCCTAACAAATTCTTTCTGATGTAATGCATAGGACAGAGCTTCTGGTTATGTGGATGTGCACATACTAGTCTACTGAATGCTTAATATAATAATAAGCTACTATACCAACTGTGCTAGGCTTATATTGAACACATTTTTGCGAGTTTTGATCTCTTTTTATGGAAGTTTTGTTTAACTTACAAATGGTCATATGGCCACACTTACCTGAGCGTTTATTACCCTTTATAAGGTACCTTGCCTATCTGCGGATGGGGAGTGTGTCTGCCAATAAAAAGATTAAATGGCCTAAATTATGAATATTTATATCTCCCTGGCCAACTACTAGGAGGTTTATTGCCATGCTGGGGAAGGGTAAAAATATTTAAGAGAACCTTCTAGAAGTGCTGTTGCCTCCCAGGTTTTGCCTGGGGAGGACATGTGTGCATCTGTTTTCTGACCTTCCAGGCCTGCTACCTGGGGAGGGTAAATGTGCTTGAAGAATAAAGGCCTGAGTTTGGGGCTGGAATGCTTGCATTGCCTGGCCGTAGGAAAAACCTTGGAGGAGTGAAGCTGGAAACTGGATTGGAGCACCAGGGGTGAACTTGCCTACTGAAAGAGTATCCAGAGAACTGAGTACAAGCTTGGACACTGCACAAAGTGTGGTGGCTCATCCAGGGTATTTGTATGCTGCTAACGTTTTACAGTCAGAATACATTGTGCGGGTGTGGCTTAAAGGTCTTTTTTATGTAATAATTGTAAGTAGGTTTTGGAGTCTGCGTACTGTTCCTTTGGGTATATTGTGCCCCAACCCTTCTCTCCATTGGTTTGTATATTTTAATAAATTCTGTTAACCTTTCAAAAATAACTGGAAGCCAATCTTTTCAAAACCCAGAAAAAGTAATTAATATAACACGAGGTGAAATATCAGCCCACCAAGCCACCCTCCACATCTAAAACTGGGACTTACAGTTACATCATGACTAAGACTTATTAATAGCAGTGATAACTAGTTCCTAGATAGTCATTTAATTTATTAGGAAGCTTTTCTATTTGAAGCATTCAGTGAAGCTGTGTACACGGTTCTTCATAATGTTATAGCAGAGAACAAGTATGAAACAATAAAAGTCTTCAGGCTTGTACCATTATAGAAATCCTTTACTGACCTCATCTATATAACTTGCATTTACTGGGTTAATAAATCATAACTAGCGAAAATAATAAATAACTAATGGCACATTGTCATTAAGTCTTTCAGTGACTATACCATTAATTTGTTTATCAGATTTGCCTCATTGTTTCTCATTTTCTTTTTTTTATTGAAACATGTTTTTCATTTTATGTGTGAAATTGCAATTAAAAAAGAAAAAGGAAATGATTTTTTCATGGTTGTGGCGAACAGAGAATTAGAATAGTGTTTTGGAATAATGTCAGAGGAAATATATGACTTCCTTTGGGTAGGATGGTAACAATTGTTATAGGGTTAATGCCAAGTCCTTCCTTTTAGAATCAATGTAATCCTCCATAAATAATATATAATTCCTAGTAATTGCACGGCTGTCCTGCAGATGGATGTTGTAATGTGGTCTTTTTTCAACCTCTTGCACTAGGTTTTCTGGCTAAGCCGTCTGGTAACCCTGCACAGCAAGTTGTGCTCTGATCGTTATATGAGTGGCCTTGTGTGCTGAAAACAGTTCACCCTTTATACAAGAAGCATGCCTCCTTTCACACCATTCACTTTCACTTGTTTAGTAACAGTTGTTCAGATTGTTTAATTCAGCCTGGCATGGTAATCCAGCAACTGCTGTTTTCAGACAGGTGCAGGGATCAAACATGCTCAGCAAACTGGAACATCTGGCCTGGAAGTGATAATAGGCCCTTTGACTGTATGAGGTCTATGATAAATGTGGACTTTTCTAATGTTATAATCATGCAATTAGCTCTGTATTATTTTGTGTATTTGTGAAAGTGGCCTTGTATGTTTAACCCTTTGGACTCGACAGAGATACAAATTTGTCTTGGTGTAAAACTGAAGGCCATGATTCCTGAACATAACAAAAACATTTACAAGACCTTTTTAGTGCCCCTCTATTAGCTCTATTGAGTAGGTGTTTTTCTTCCAAGCTTACTAGCTTTCATAAAAAAATTAAAGATGTTAAAGTGGTGCTCCAGTTTCTGCATTTATTAATAAATAATTATTAAATAATTTTTATGCGATCAGTTTGATGCAAATAATCTTATTAATATGTATTACAAAAATTGTTCCTTTATATATATGTAAATTGTGATATTCAGAATAGTGAAGCCATATTTGCTCATTAGATATGTACTGTAGGTTCTGCTTCCTGTTACACTTAAAATGGTTGATTTACTAAATTCTTTACTAAATTTGCAAGGGCACTTTGCAGATGAGGTTGCCCTTAGTTTAGTGAATAAGGCAAAGCTCTACTGACCTAGATCATTCAATCATGTGCAAGCAGAAATACAGTTTTTCTACTTTTCTTGCACATAAGGTATTATTTTGCAAAATGGAAATGTCATCACATTCACTCAGCTAAGGGATAATTCTCTTGAAAAGTGCAAATTCCTCTCCAAAGTGAACAGCCTATGTTGCTTTAGCACATCACCCCCAATAGATCTACTTTACTGCTCACACTTCTTCTCACAATGTCAAAGGCTGTTCACTTTAAAAGGGAATTTGCTCTTTCCAGGGGAAGTTTCCTTAGCTTGGTGAATGTGGTGAATTTTGCAAAGAATATTCAATTCACGTGCAAGGAAAGTTTAAAAAAAAAAAAAAATTTTTTGGATGATGGAAGTTACCAGAGTTTGCCCTCGTTCACTAAACTAAGGGAAAATTTCCCTGCAAAGTACAAATTCCTTTTCAAAGTAAACAGCCTATTTGCCTCTTGTAATCAATCTCTATGAGTTAGTCAACACAATGAAATAAAGACACTCCTATTAACAGTTATTAAATCTAAATTACAGGCAAACAGTTAAATACACCATTGAAACACATTTATGATGCAGTTTTACCTGCCAAAGAATCCAGTCCTTAGATATACACAGCCCTGGCAGTCAGCACAGCTAGGTTGATGATCTAATTTTTAGGGATGCACTGATACCAATACTAGAATCGGTATTGGTGCCGATACCAAGTATTTGGGTGAGTACTCGTACTCGCCCGAATGCTCCCGATGCCTATCCCAATACTGGACTTCCGGTATCAGGAAGCCAGATGCTGAGTCATTACACGCTGCCAGGCTACCTGATTGGTTAGGAAGCCAGCTCCATGCTCCCTCATCACTTGGTGATGAGGAAGCATGGAGAAAGCTTCCCGGCCAATCAGGAAACTGGGCGGTGTATAATGACTCGCCGCCCAACTTTCAGATTAGTCGGGAAGCTGGCCAATTAGAAAGCCGGGCATTGAGTCATTACCCGCCCCCCAGCTTCCTGATTGGCCAGAAAGCTGACTCCATGCTTCCTCGTTACCTGGTGATGAGGTTGCATGGAGACGGCTTCATGGCCAATCAGGAAGACTTTGCTGCCCGGCTTCCTAATCAAGAAGCAAGGCGCTGAGTCATTACCTGCACCCGGGTTCCTGATTGGTCAGAAAGCTGGCTCCATGCTCCCTCGTCACCTGGAAGAGGGAGCATGGAGATGGCTTCCTGGCTAATCAGGAAGACGGGCAGTGAGTCATTACATGCTGCCCAGCTTCTTGGCTAAACAGGACTTCAACCCATTGATAACTGGATGAAAGTAAATATTTTACTATCACCAGTTTTTGAATGAATGGGAAACCTCTGTACTGAGTGCTTTCCATTCATTTAGAACAGAGGTGCAGAAAAAGAGATTGTGTCCTCAATTTCTTTTGCTATTTCAATCACTCATGCATACATATTATTAGACATGTGCAAAGACAAAAAAATTAGTTTCGGACTAAATGAACAAAAACTATGAAACGTTTTCCTTAGTTTCGTCAAACAAAGCAGATTTTTATGCTATTTCGGATTCGCCCACTGACACATTCTGCACATGCGCGCCACCATCCTGCATGGTGGTGTGCATGACGTCACACGCCTGTTGGGGGGCACAATTTTCTGTTGGGTACAAAAGCAGCTAGCTGCGGCTCTGCCTGTGTGTGTTGTAAAGTAGTCACCACTCCAAGCTCGATCCCATGATTTACTACAATGTCACATTTAGTTTCCTAATTTGTATTGATATTGTAGTCTATCACTGGAGTGAGCTTGGTGTGGTGACTACTTTACAACACACACAGGGACCATGGGGATCAAAGTAGCCACCCTCAAGATGGAAGGATGGTGTCAGCACCTATTCAGAGATGATTTGAGGATCTACAGCCGAGTGATACACAAATAAGATACATTTTTGTTAATAGTTAAGATATGTGAATGCTTTCTTAAGGTTTAGTTCCTGAGTTTAGTGTCACTTTAACAAAACAACTGATGAAAGTGGAATTACTACACTATTTACAAAGACTATTTCACTGTCCAAGTGGATCATTATAATAGAAAGTGCATATACAGGAACAACTTAATTAGTACATTGTTTTCAAATACAACGTTGATCACGTTTTAGCATTGTTTAATTGTTGAGAGGCTTCTTTTGTGAAATCCTCTAATACATTGGTATATATATTTTTATGCAATGTGTACAGTATAGGAACCAAAGCACTGAGGTGTCTGCATTAGTAACTAGATCAGTGTGTGTCAATACTTAACCCATTGTTAATGGTTTGAATAGTGGTAATTAACATGTAATGAAGGTATATATTTTTTTAACTTACAGTATTAGGAGTACAACAAAAAACAGAAATAGATGCGGCTTTTAAGGTGTCAAAAAAATGACACCTTAAGCTGATCCTTCGGCTTGCTTCGGCCCCAGGACCCCTTTGGTTCAGTAGAACCGAAGGCTGCTGTACCGGCTATTCACTACAGCCCGTATAGGCTCCCGAAGTCGGCCAAGCGACTCAGTCGAGCCGAGGGCATATGCTTCGGCTAGACTGAGCGGAGGTGAAAGCCAAAGCTGGCCGAACGGCCGGTTATTGGCTATTTCAATTTGCAATAACCAATAGCAAACTAGATTTTGCACCCACCCACTGCTGCTGTCAATCAACAGAGGGGACCTGAAGTTCTCCATCAGGACCCCTCTAGTGATTGACAGCAGCAGAGGGCGGGTGCAATAGCTAGTTTGCTATTGCAAAGTGAAAAGCCAATAGGAATCTAGCATTGCATTCCTATGGTGATTTTGTAAAAATTTTTCTTTATTCTGACGGCGGCAGAACCGCACGGCCAATAGAAAACAGTTGGGTGTGGGGCTTGCTGTCACTGCTAGCTCCGCCCAATCGTTTTCTATTTAATTTTTTACTGCTTTTTTAACTGTTTTTCTATTCTGCTCGGTACCACAGAGGTACCGAGCAGAATACCCGAGCTGAATGCCGCCGAATGTTCGAATGTACGGCATCTATGAGATTAGGCCGAATAGCAGCGAGTAGCCTGCCAGAGGTTCGGCTTAGCCAATCCAGATGTTGGATCGGCTTAGTCGAACTCCTTCTGCACCTCGGGTCGGCCGAACATGCTGAACATGTTCAGCCGACCCGAAGCCACCCGATGTACGGCTGATGTCAGCCGATATACGCCTGAAATCAGCCGTACCAGCCTCAAGTGAATAGTCGAACAGCGTTCAGCTCACTTTGCTTTAGGTCAGTCA
Organism: Nanorana parkeri; assembly: GCF_000935625.1. Classification (NCBI taxonomy): domain Eukaryota; kingdom Metazoa; phylum Chordata; class Amphibia; order Anura; family Dicroglossidae; genus Nanorana; species Nanorana parkeri. The sequence goes on along the minus strand of NW_017306290.1, from coordinate 2,903,252 downwards.
TTCACTCGGCTGCCTACGGCAGCTTAGTGAATAGACCCCTTGGACTCCCAGCAGTCACTATTTACATAATAGGATGTGTCTGCTGAGTATATCAGTGTCCATAGTGAAGTTAAAATTGAAATATAAGTGAGCATGCTGAGCATGTTCGGCCGACCCAAAGCCACACGAAGCAAGCCGATGTACGGCTGATTTCAGCCGATATACGGCTGAAATCAGCCGTACAAGCCTGAAGTGAATAGCCGAACAGCGTTCGGGTCGTCTTTTCATTCGGCTGCCTACGGCAGCTTAGTGAATAGACCCGTTAGTCTTAGTGAAATTAGTAGGACACTTGCAAATAACACCGGCTCCATTTTTTAAAAATTGAGTGACTAAAAGTTGAAACAGTGCAATAAATGAAATGTTTAAGTATAAAGAAATGTGTTTTGCTGTGTTACAATAACGTGCCAGAAGGAAAGTTATTGTACCGTACAAAAGACTGAAAGCCTTGGAAGAGTTAAGGTTTGTATAGGTAATGTGGAATTTAACAGCAAGCTCTTAGAGACTTTCCGTAAGACAGAAAGGAAGAAAGATGTAATGCTGAAGTAAATTATAGTGATAGATAGATAGATAGATAGATAGATAGATAGATAGATACCTGTAGATGGGTAGATAGATAGATAGATAGATAGATAGATAGATAGATAGATAGATAGATACCTGTAGATAAATAAATAGATAGATAGATACCTGTAGATGGATAGATAGATAGATAGATAGATAGATAGATAGATAGATAGATAGATAGATAGATAGATAGATAGATAGATAGATAGATAGATAGATAGATAGATAGATAGAAAATGTACTGTGCTGGAACGAGAATGAATATAAGATCACTATACCTAAAAATATTTCTGATATAAAAGGACTCCTGATGTGAAGGGGGTCTCCCAATGCCAAGGAAAACTCTGCTGTGAAAAGGGGGGCTCTGATGTTAAGGAGCTCCTAATGTAAAGGGTGACTCGATAGATAGATAGATAGATAGATAGATAGATAGAAAATGTACTGTGCTGGAACGAGAATGAATATAAGATCACTATACCTAAAAATATTTCTGATATAAAAGGACTCCTGATGTGAAGGGGGTCTCCCAATGCCAAGGAAAACTCTGCTGTGAAAAGGGGGGCTCTGATGTTAAGGAGCTCCTAATGTAAAGGGTGACTCTGATGTAAAGGGGAACCCCACTTTTTTTGCATGGGGCCCTTGCTTAAAATCCATTTTAGACCCCCTATCTGGGATAAGGATCTGGTATGGATTTTAGGAGGATTACACATCTTTTTTTTTAACAGTTTTACATTCTAGACCGGGGTACCTCGAAATTTTACATACTTTAAAAGGGTGCCATGACTGAAAAAGGTTGAGAAATGCTAATTTAAACTACTTTCAGTTAGGCTTTAGCTATAAAATAGTAACTGTACTGTTGGAATCTCCCATCAATCTCCTAGCCAGGTATGGATAAAAACAAAAAACATTTATTTATTTTTAAACCATGTGTTTGTTGTTTTTATTTTTCATGTTATATGGTGAAAGCTGACCCCTTTACTACTGGGGAGGGCATAGCAATATTTCTACCTCCATGGGGACAGGTAAACCAAAACCAAATTTCTGCACCATTTTTAGGGCCCCTTTTGAAGTACAGCCCAGAGCTAAAGGGCGTAATGAACTATATTAGTATGGCAAGGAGCCTTAGTTTGAAGGGCTGGGGGACTGCACATTGTTTTCTGCAGTTTTAGTAAAAGAACATTTTCTTCAGAAACCTTTCCTGCCTCAAACAACGCACTCCACTAAGTAAATGTATGTGAAGATTCATAACTAAAAGCTCACATTTATGGTTTTCTTAAATAAAAGGTTGAAAATCTTTAGGACAAGGATGAAGGGTTTGAGTTATGGACCTTCTGTGGGTTTTACTTTGCAAAGTGCACTCTCTGCAGTACTTTTTCAAAGGTTCATGAGTTATAAAATGCTTCTTATATTGATTAAACCCAAAGCAAGTCATTTAACTGTGCATTGATGTCTTTTTTTTTGTAGAAGTACAAATAAGCATCCAGTTCGAATTCTATTTTCATCGAGATAGGGAAACTTTCTAAACCATTATGATTTGTTAAAAGTTTTTTTTTTTTTACTAATGTACAATATACTGTTTGAGATTTTTCTTTTTTTTTTTGCTCAGAAAAATAAATTACTGGCTTGGGTTGCTGTCTGGCCTTTTCTGTAACATACAGACCGAGGAATCAATTGATACATGAAATGATGTCTTGTTTTCTCTTGTGGTTGACCTTCTATTAAAAGTTGCCTGGAAACTGCTTGGAGAAGGGAAAGAGGTGCTTCATCTTAACATGCCCATTATATTAGCTCTGCCATTCAACCTTTTATTTTATCCCAGTACCCTTTCAAGACTGCTTTCCCCCAACTATACAGCCACAAAGCCTCAATACATATGTGTTTTCCGATTAGATGAAAAATATACTCTCAACAAACTGCTGCACAATAGACAAACAGAAATTGGCATTAACCCTTGCGTTCAAAATATATTGGGAATGTAGATATATATCTTAGCATTAAGTTAGAGGTTTAGAGTATATCTGTTATTATGTTATCTGTCACAGAAACATTAACTGGCTGAAAGACTATCCTATATGCTACTGTAAGAACGTTGCTTATGCATGGCCCCATGGGCTCACAGGAAATGGGTAGAATGACAAAGGACGTAATTTAGGTGTGAGGACTGCAGGTAGAAGTAGAGTGTCTTTGGGGGACATCATAGGATAGGAAGTGAGTATTGCAGTGGGAGCTGTTTTGTTTATTTTATATTTTTATTGAAGCTGGAATTGGAATTTAGGCCCCCCCTGGAGTCTCAAATGCTGGGGTGTTTAAATATATGAATAGTATACCCTTTACTTTGCTGGGGAATCAAGAGCTGTCCTATCCATTTGTGCTTCCTACACGTAGCTATTGCTCTGTAAGGGCAGGGCCTTCCTGAGTGAGAATCTTGCATCTAGTGGCACCTGTTGGTGCACTGGGGATGTAGGATGGCAGGGTCAGCTGCAGGGGCATGCTTGCAGAGTAGTGCAGTATCTGCCAGTCATCCAGAAGTCCTTGGAAATAATTAGGCATCAGAGAGCAGAGGAAGGAACTTAAAGCTCCCTGAGGTTTTCTAACAGTGCGTATATAGTTCCAGCTGGCATTGTCAGGCACTGGATTGATCTACTCTGCACGGAAGTATAAGATGAGATCTGCTACAGATAAGCACTCCATTCTTCAACCTTTGTATGTCATGTTTTTTGCACTGCTCTTGTCTGATTACTCTGAAGGACTAAACCTTTGGTACGTACCATAGCTATTGGGAGCATCTAACACAAGAGATACACTCTTAAAACCGGGTGGTCCAATTTTCCTGAGAGATTTGCTACTAGTGGTGATCATTATTGCTACAAACTTACTTTTGTGCTATCAATCAATCTATAGGGAATAATATTTGCCAACACCATTTGTTTTGTTTTTTTGTTTTTTTATTTCTGGCACCTGTTTAAGGCTTATCAAATAAAATAAACTGCACTTACTTGAGGGCTCAAACTTTTTAATTTACTTCGATTATCATTCTTTCGAAGGGTGCCCATACACTGCATGATTCTCGTACGAGAATCGCAGGAAATCCCGCGATCGTACGAGAATCGTGCAGTGTGAATGAAGGCGTGCGACCGTTTCTACTGTACGGTCGCACGTCTTTTGTCTAAGGAGCATGCTAGGAAACCAGGCGAAAATCGTACGATTTTCAGCTGGTTTGAATTATCAGCCGAGCCGATGAATATGCGTTCGGCTCTGCTGAGCTGCTCGGCCATGATCGGGAGCTGTACGGGCTATTGTGAATAGCCCGTACAGCACCCCTTCGGTTCTACTGAACCGAAGGGGTCCTGAGGCCGAAGCTAGCCGAAGGATCGGCCGAAGCTACGGCCAGATCCTTCAGCAGCTTCGTGAATAGACCCCTATGGCTTTTTTCATGTTGTTTAGGGCAAATGTTCTGTAATCTATAGCAAATGATCAGTTTGTAAATATAATGTCATCTCTGTCAATCACCTACATAAAGGGTTCTTAAACGTTTTAATCTGAGGGCCCAAATAAGAAAATTGTTACCATACGGGGATCTTTTCCATAATGTCAGAAAAGCTATAAAAATATAAACAATAAAAATAATAAAAAGCACACAAACAATGAATTAATGCAGATCTGTATGTAAAATACATCATGGGGAGGGAGGGGGGCAAAGGCAGCACATGAGGTCCACTAATGTATGTTGCCTAAACAGGTAGAAGGATGCTAGCTACCTATTCACAGCTACTATCTTACAAGCTGAATCTCCCTCAGATGACTTACCCTTTCACAAATAAAACACTATTTTATAAAGCTTTCTGCCTTGCCATTAAATAATTCCATGAGTTTGTATTTATTCTGTACCTATTTTGTTAAAAAGAAAACCTTTTAGCTTGTTACATTTAAGGCTTTCATTACCAAGACCTTCCCCACATAAAGGCACTCTTCTCCATTTCTGCAAGCTTTAGTATAGGCAAGAAAAATAAAATCTTAGTTGTACTTTTTTAGTTGTAGGCATTTCCAACTAGCACTGGGTCTATTGATCTCTTTGACTCACAACCTTGTGTGGGTAATTGCCTCTGCCCCCCACCTCTCATGTGTACTAGTTTACCAGGGTTGTCTGTGCTGTCACCCGTAGTCAATGTACCCCTATCACTCACCACTGATCTGCTGATTTCATGCTTGGAAACAAAGAGGTGACCCATCCCAAACACGTCTGCAGCCCGATTTTGGTCCTGATCCATAGTTTAAGAAACCCTGACTAATGCAAAGGAACCTAAGCACTAACCTATATGTAAACAAAATAACTAAGATTTCATATAATATTTGATATGTTAATGTAATTTTAAAAGTAATTTTCAGTATTTTAAATCTGCACCTTTTATTAAAATAATACATGGTAAGCCTGCCATGAAGGTCCTTGTTCAGATTGATATAGAATTACAAAGCTTTATCCATGTTTTTCAGTTGTTCTCCTGTGTGGTCTGTCATACAGGTTTTTACAAACATCCTCTACATGTTGAGGGCATGTGGCCTGGTATGGTGCAGGAGCAGGGGGGGGGGCAGGACACTTGCGCCCCCCCTTTCCTGCTCTGCAAGGTTGCTGCTCGGATCAAAGGTCCGGTAAGGGATTCTAGGAGGGACTCCATGCTTTTTTTGTTTTTTTTGGCGTTAAGGCTCCCCCTAAAATTCCTACCAGACCAAAAAGGTTTATGAATTGCGGGTATGGAGCCGCACGTTGTTTTTTCAGTATTGTTATTATTGTCTGTCAACAGTTATAATTATTATTATTATTATTATATTTTCTGCATTCTGTAACAGCTCCCTGCTACTTTGTTGACATTCGGGCTGTCACAGAATAACACACAGCTCTCCACTTTGTTCCATTCCGAAATGACATCCAAGAAACATTTCTGATGCATCCGAATTTCGCTATCAAAAATATTTGGATTCATTTTGATTTGTTATTTCTGTCATTCGGAAATTCGGATGCATCCAAATGTCTCAATATGCATAAATTCACACGAATGTAAATTCAGAACGAAATTAATCGCATATGTCTGCTGTTTTCCCTGCATTGTTCGTAATGATGTAAGAAAGCCTGCAAACTGCAGATGAGCCAAGGTAAATGACTATGGGGACCGATTGCACAGCATGGTGGAGGCCTGCGGGATGCAAGGATAAGGTAGTAATGAGGATTTAACCCCTACTAGAACATTTAAGTACAAGGAGGCCCCACTGCAAAAAAAAGTAATTTTTGGCTGTTGCCTGGAGTGAGGCAATATGGAATTTCTAATCAGTTTGCAATTCAGGTAGTATACATTTTGCATATTTCTTCATTAACTTCAATACATTTTCTTTCCAGTTATTTATTTATAACCAAATTATTTTAAATCTTTAAAAAAATTACCACTCTACATGCAATGTAGGGCCTAAAAATGTCACAGTTTATACAGATTACAAATCTGTGTTCAGTGACACATGCTAGATTCAGCATTGAGCAATATTCTGCTAATCTATTAGCAGTTCAAATGTAAATATCAGATTTTTTTATCAAAATGCACATTTGATAGTTTATTTCAAAACATTGCTCGTTTTTGGCAGCGATACAATTTCCAAGTACATTGATATGGGCACATGCTCTGTATTAACACTATTCATTTTCCTGTGCTATAGATGCTGGACAATAGGATGTAACCATCGTCTCTAATTAGTGATCAGCTGATGAACCATTAGAGTCACTGGACTTTTATTACTGAATGGTTGCAGTTCTGTCTAAAGCATAGTTCTCTGTTTCCTTAGCAGTTAATTAAATGGAAGGAGAATACAGCATCCACCAAAGTAGCTAGCAGCCAAGAGATCAAGGTATTGCTTTTTTGGTCACTAGACAGGACATCAAACAAAGGCACTTGTCTCCTCAGAGGACATTAATGAAACATTGTGGTGTTGTATAAGCTGCAGAAAGCATGCAGCTGGCTCCATGCTGTTAGATGTCTTTTCACTGCAAAGTTAAAAAATATGGCAATGTATATCAATTTTCTAATATTGATTAAAAACTAAAACGGGCAATTATTTACTAAAGGAGACATTTACTGTATATCCTGGACTGTGTGCACTTTAAATATTTAATCAGGTCAGAGGAAAGCTCTGTTTGCTTAATTTACATTAGTCCCACACAGTGCTAGACAGTGTTAATTTTGACGGCAAATTTCAATTTAGTCTTAGGTGGTTATTCACTAAAAAGGATCCAGCATGCGCGGAGCTCGAGGGAGGATGTCCGAATCTTGAGCTCTGCTTCTAGCCAGGTCGGACTCACACGCTCCAGCAGCACGAAGCACTGAGGCATCTTCCATCCACGGATAGCGGTATAGACCGGGGCAGGAGGCAGGATGGCGTAAATGTAAGGACGCTAAGTCCACGACGGGCATGAAGATAGGAGGTGGCACCGCCAAGAAGACGGCGGCAGAACCCGGAAGTCATCCTGGTGCGGCCGACCGCCGCAGCATGGGAGCAGGCTGAGCCTCCCCTCATTTGGACACAGTGAGTACTGTGTCCCGCAGGGCCCCCTCCTCGGCATCCACCTCCTCTCTGATAGAGAGAACCCTAGAGGACATGCTACTAGCCCAGCAGGCTTCCAATCCTTCTAGCCCTGACATTATTGATGCGGACTTAGATCTTGCTGGGGCCCAAGGGAGTATCAATATGATAGCTAAATTCTCTGAAATGTTGGAACATGGATTAAGCAAAATGGCTAAACAAATTACAATTGACATACGGACAGATATTAGAGACTTGTGTACTCGCGTAGAGTCTTTAGAATCAAAATTGAATAAGACTGTAAATCGCACTAATCAAAATACAAGGCGCATCCTAGATATCCAACATCAATTAGATGAACCCTCTCTAAAGTGGACGACATGGAAAATAGATCAGGCCGTCATAACTTCCATATAAGAGGGCTTCCTGAATCAGTCACAGATCTCAAAGGAGCAGTAGTAACATTTATAAAGGAATTACTGCCTGAAGTGGATAACCATAAACTTGAGCTGGATCGGGTCCACAGGGCCTTTACGGCTTTGAGATCAGATGGACACCCTAGGGATGTACTGGTGAAACCTCACTTCTTTAATATCAAAGAGCAAGTAATGCAATGTGCTAGGGAACGGCCGGGACTTACTATAATGGGACATTCTATCCAGATTTTTGCGGACATATCTCCAACTACAATTCAAAAAGGGTGTAATTTGAAACCTTTGCTCCAGGTTTTAACCTCCAAAGGGATTAAATATAGATGGGCTTACTTTTGCTTACTTTTCTCCTTCAGGAACCAACCTTATAATATTTCTACATACTCTGAAGGAGAAATTTTGTTCCATCAGCTGGTACTATTGTCCGATGACCCTAAAGTTCTGTCCCTTGGTTTCAGCAGCCCTCCAGGAAACAAGTTGCCCCCGCCCTCTTTCCCCCCTTTGGCACAAGACTGGCAGAGGATGATTATCTCCTTCTAATCTTTTAAACTGAAGGGGCTTGCTGGAATTGAAATATATCTCAATCTGTGAATGTGCTCGGAGGGGAGACCTCCTGTTAATCTGTTAATATGGTTGTAACCTGTAACATGCTTTGTATATTTGTACATATTTGCTTTGTTTCTTTTGATATAATGTTTTGTATGAAGGAGGGGTGGTCGACCGCGCTAGGTAGTCGTGCGCCCAGACTTGACTTGGCCCTCTGAGATTTTCGGGGTCCACGTCAAGTCTTGTATTGACGTACGTCAATACTCTGGTCATAGAATTGGGCCTGGGATGGACTCCCTGGTCCTTCGTTTTATGTATTGTGTAGGCGGCTCATCTATTTTTTGTATGCCTGGGGGATTGTCTCCACACCTTATATTATTATAATTTTAAGTGAAAATGGCCAGGATGTCAACGGGGAGGGGAGGATGCGTCGCGCTGCCCCATCATACGCTGTAACCAAACAAGTTGTTATGGTGCCCCCTATTAAACCAATCTTATATGCTTCCCACAATGTTCGAGGCTTAAATTCCCCATCAAAGAGGAGAATGGCATTTCAATACTATCACTCTCAATGGGTGGCTATTTTATTTATTTATTTATTTACTTTTTGGGGGATAATATTTAATTGTATGTAATTTTTTTTTATTGAAGGTTTTCCAACATTACAAAAACAGGCAACATTTGCCGCAGTTATTACAAGTGTATAATAATAAGAAATCACAGAGTTCATGCAAGTAAACAACAACAAAATAACAAGTATAGCATCAAGCATCGCAATCACTGCCGAAACTGTAGAGCATCAGATAGGTAAATTTCACTGCTAGGGGTAAGAAGAGTATATCGTGGGTTAGTCCAGTTAATATCTCATGGTGGAACATCACTAAGTTCACTTTTGTGTAAATTAATTTTTAGGCCGGAGAAGGAGCCAAAATGGGAGATGTGTCTCATAATTCTCGGTATCTGGGATGAGGGGTCTGATAAAAGAAGCAGAATGTCATCAGCAAACAATGTGATTTTTAAGTCTTGGGAGCCTATTTGTAGCTCTGAGAAGAATGAAGCCGATGAAAGGAATCGGGACAGCGGTTCCAGGGCCAGATTAAACAGGAGTGGGGATAGAGGGCACCCTTGTCTTGTGCCTTTGTGTAGGGTGAAGGGTTCTGATAAGGCAGTGGAAGTGAGTATGCGGGCCCTGGGAGAAGAATACATAGTGGATACAAAATGTAGAAAGGTACCCTGAAAACCCATGCGGTGCATAACATCCGACAACCATTCCCAGTTCACATTATCAAAGGCCTTCTCCGCATCCAGAGCCAAAAGAGCTGATGGATGGGGAGAAGTCAAGTTTAGTCTGCGATTTTCCAGAGCAAGCAATATTTTGCGTACATTAACCACAGCAGCCCGTCCATTAATAAACCCTACCTGTTCAGGAGAGATGAGCTTCGGTAGCACGGCAGCCAGCCTATTCGCTAGAATTTTTGAAAGTAGTTTGGCATCTAAATTGAGCAGTGATATCGGTCTGTAAGAGCCCACTTGAAGTGGGTCTTTTCCCTTTTTTGGAAGTAGGCGAATGTAGGCATCTTGAAAAGTGGGGGGGTATTGGTGGTGTTGCAATATATGTTGGTAAAGGTCTCTCAGCATGGGGGAGATGTCAGAGGATAGTATACAGTAAAATTCAGCCATGTAACCATCTGGGCCTGGGGCTTTGGCACTAGGGTAGTGCTTGATGGCCTCCACAATAATCAATAGAGGGGGGCGGAGTTTTCTCACAGCCTAGTTCTCCCTCAGCAGCCTCATTCCTATCTGCCTGTGGGCCGTCTTCAGCGGCCATATTGGATGTGGCATCATCCTCAGGTCGGACGTTCATGAGGGACCGTCGCGCCCTTGGCTGGCGCTCGATATAGCGGTCCATGTCGGGCGGATATTCGTTGGTGCAGCGGAGGCCAGTGTCAGTCGGGTGGCCTGCTGAAAGGGGTTATGAACGAGATGACCGGACGGAGCTCCGTGTCCGTCGTCTATCGCATTGGGCGCCGGAACCGGAAGCCCGCTATTTTATTTTTACAGGAAACTAATTTCCCTATAATTTATCAACCTAAATTTTTAAATAAATATTACCTACAATTCTATTTGGGCAATGCACCTGATAAGACTAGAGGAGTAGCTATTTGCTTCACTAAACATGTGCCCTTTAGACATCTAATGGAGATTAGAGACCTAGAGGGCCGTTATCTTATGGTAATAGGTTACCTAGAGGATAAATTAGTTACCCTGATCTCCTACTACGCGCCCAACTCGGCTCAGGTGTCATTTTTTAGTTATATGTGGCAAACATTAATGCTGCATGTTGAGGGGGCGGTAATCTATGCGGGAGACTCTAACCTTGCTTTGGATAGCAGTTTAGACAAAATGGACTCTGGTGCTTGTAGAACCAAACATCCCTCGAAAGCTAGTAGGTCACTGGCACAATTATTGAACCTGTACTCCCTGGTAGATATTTGGAGGGAGTTAAATCCCTCGGTCAAAGATTATACATACTTCTCAAAAGTGCACCTTAGCTATTCAAGGATAGACCATTTCTTTGTTGGGACTTCACTAGTGCCCCTAGTGCTATCTTCCACTATCAGAGAGACAGCAAGGTCAGATCACTCAATATTGGTGATGGGCCTATCAAAGATAACAGATGCTCATAGACCATGCTGTTGGCAATTGAACGAGTCTCTCTTAAGCGACTTGGGAGCACAGGGGGAGACTTGCTCACACTTGCAATCATACTTTAGTTCTAATGTAGCCCCTGACATGTCACCTATTATGGTTTGGGCAGCCCATAAGGCTACAATTCAGGGTCGATTTATTGAATTGGCTACTAGATATAAAAAAAGAATATCCAAGCGCGTAAATGAGCTGGACATGGAACTTCAACAGCTCACTCGAGCGCATAAATATAATCCGTCATCCGAACTCCTGACTTCCATTGGTAAAACCCGGCTAGAACTAAATTTAATCTTGACCACTAGGGTGGAAAAAAGTATTTGCTGGTCTGATAATACATTTTATGCCTATTGAGACAAAGTAGGTACTCTCCTGGTTCGCAAACTGTCCCCTAAATCTCAAATACACTCGACACCTAAGATACGCTGTGGTTCGGGTGAGTACTCTTTTAACCCAAAAAATGTGTTGAATGAATTTCATTCATTCTATACTAAGCTTTATCAGGATCAAACCCCAGTCTCACTGGAAACAGTGAAGGCATTTCTGTATAACATATCTATACCGCACCTTTCATTAGACCATAAAAAGATAATGGAGGAACCTATTACAGTTCTTGAAATTAAAAGAGCAATTAAACAAGCGAAGCTCTCATCTGCTCCTGGCCCAGATGGGCTGACGGCTTTATACTACCAGAAATTTTCAGAGGTGTTGGTACCACATCTGGAAACGTTCTTTAACGAAGTGAGGAAGGGGGAGCCTTAGATAATGATCTCAACAGGGCGTTGATTACTGTTATTCCTAAACCAAATAAAGACCCTGGAGAGGTATCTAATTATCGTCCAATATCCCTAATAAACAATGATCTAAAACTCTTGACTAAAATCTTAGCTAATAGGCTCAATTCCTTTTTACCCTCTTACATACATAGGAATCAAGTGGGTTTTATGGTGGGTCATCAGGGATCTGATCAGATACGGAGGGCGATTGACATAGTGACAGTACTGCACTCAGGCTGGGATGCTTGTGTCCATTGACCTACAGAAAGCGTTTGATACGGTGTCTTGGCATTATTTGTTCCCTCTGTTGGAGAGATGGGGCTTTGGCCCCTCCTTTCTGAGAGTGCTGCGGGTGCTGTATAATAACCCCTCGGCACAAATAAAGATGCAAGGATATCTATCAGATTCTATCTCTCAAGGCACTCGACAAGGATGTCTGCTCTCTCCACTACTTTTCGCTCTAGTGATTGAGCCCTTGGTTGTCGCTATTCGCGAAAATGTAGATATTAAAGGGGTGATGTGTGGTAGTCAGGAGCACAAGTGTGCGCTGTTTGCTGACGATTTATTATTATTTATTACAGCCCCTCTGACCACACTTCTAAATGTTTCGAAATTACTAGACCACCTCTCGAAAGGATAATTGTGCCCATTTTATAATGTAGGGCGTATAACTTAGTGTGGTACTGTTAGGAGTGTGTTGGGTTAGATAGATTTTCTTTGGATACTGACTGAATGATTGTAATTGGTTTAACAATGATATTTTCATGGACACATTAATAATTTTGGACACTAGCCAATGGGTAAGGTTTTTTCACTGATTAATTTCTCATAATAGGGGTTTTTTTTTAGTCATACAGTTTATTATATGAGACATGCGAGTTATAGTCACAAGGAATGTACCACTTTGGTTTCAAATACAATGAGAGAATTTACGATAGGGCCCATTCATCAATTAGGGGAACACTATTTTATTAAGGTTTATAGTGGGGTTATTTGTTTAATTATAGATCCCTAGCACAATCGAAACTTGCTAAATAAGGCACTTTTACGTACACAAGAATTGTTTTTTTTTAATATACAACAATGAGCAAAGCTTTCTTATTAATATATTTTTAATAATCTTATCTTTCACATTGCACAAATTTTATTGGTTATATTTATAAGGAATAGACTATATTTGAGAAAAAAATAAGTATTGTTGATGGTTCGAAGACACTAAAATGTTAGTATCATTTGTATATTTGTTTATTTATTTTTTGTCGAAAAATGAATAAAACTATTTGAAAGTACAAAAGCTGAAGGATCCAGTTGATCCGAAGGGCTGCTGCACGGGCTATTCACAATAGCCCGTACAGCAGCCAAGCTGAAGGCATATGCTTCGGCTTGACTGAGCCGAAGTGACAGACGCAGCGTGGAGAAATGTTGTCCGAAGTCGACCGATCTTTACGCAAATTACAGCTGGGCGGAGTCAGCCGTGATCTCACGTCTGGCTCCGCCCATTTGTAATAACAGATCAGCGTCCCCTAATGATCTGGGGATGCTGATGTCATTAAACAATAACAACTGGGCAGAGCATCACGACCGGCTACGCCCAATTGTTATTCATTGGCCGAGACCTGCTAGAAGACTCTGGCAGGTTCCGGCCAATAGGAAACAATTGGGTGAAGCTAGCTGTCACTGCCAGCTCCACCCAATTGTTTTTTGTTTTGTTTTTTCTTTAAAGTATTTTTTTTTCTTTTCCTATTTTTAGAATCATTTTACATTTTTTTTTTTAAATTCACATTCTTTTCACTTGTTTTATATTCTGCTCAGTACCTCGGAAGTACCGAGTACCGAGCAGAATAGCTGAGCCGAATGCCGCTCAGCGGTATTCGACTATTCACTCACTGCCGTTTGTCCCCTGTGAGAATAGGGGTGAATAGCAGTGAGCGAGCAGCCTGCGGAGCTTCAGCTCAGCCGATCCAGATGTTGGATCGGCAGAGTCGAAGTCCTTCTGCACTTCGGCCCAGCCGAACATGCAGAGCATGTTCAGATGACCGAAGGCAGAGGAAGGAAGCCGATGTATGGATGATTTTTAGCCAATGTACTGCTGAGATCAGCTGTACAAGCCAGAAGTGAATAGCCGAACAGCGTTTGGCTCACTTCACTTCAGCTTGGTTATTCACTCGGCTGCCTGTTAGTTTTAGTCTTTTGACTCAAATGCCATTTTAGTTTTATTTGTATTTTAGTCATCTGAATAGTTTTAGTCTAATTTTGAAAGAAGTTTGAGGATGAATTGTTCCACAATGGCTTCAGCTATAGAAATGAGCAGGGGTTTATTTCATGCCCAACTTTTGTAACATCTCCTTTGCTTCTCTTTTTTGTCTCTTCTGCATGCTCCAGTGCTATCCTCTATGTCCATATCTGGACCCAAACACAAAACACTGAGTTTTAATAGAGTTATAACCCTTTTACTGCCACTGCAGTAACATGATTTTTGTTTTATTTAAGTGACGGCTCTCTTATTTTTTGTAGAAGTTGTTAAGCCATCAGGGCAGTTGTTAAGCCATCTGATCACATCTACAGGGCAGTGAGGTGAGGCTGGACATATTTGGTATCTATTTACTTGACACACTCCCATATTTTATATTTAACAGAAACTTTGGGGATCATGTTGTGTTTGCTATCACTAAAATATTTTGAGTGTATTTGTTATTAAAAATATAGATTCAATAAACAACCATGCAAATATTGTGAAACTGCCATTATTTTCTTCTATATTTCCTTAGCTTTCAGAATATAT
>NW_017306290.1:2885923-2887880 GCF_000935625.1 Nanorana parkeri | reverse complement strand
TGTCTTGAAATATATTTTTGTTGTTGGGGGGGGGGGGGGCTTTACAGAAACATTTATCTTCAGAAAGCACATTTTAGCATGTGTGTGAAAAATTAAATAATTGGTCCAGCAGTGGAAGGGTTAAAGCTCATTGTCTGGCCACACGTTGTTGAACAAAAGTATTATGTTATAATTTAAGCAAACCTGTGAGTACTATAAAGTTACTAAACGGGCCCCAGCATTACAATCCAGATATGTAGCAGTGCCAGAACATGCATTTAAAAGACTTTCCAAGTACCCCTTGAGCTCTGAATCCCAAAGCATTCAAACATGTAAATACAAGCATTTAGCAGTGTTAAAAGCTGGCTCATGTGCTTGCACCTCCCACACCTTTTAGTAAAGTTGCCCATCATAATGACTGGCTAATAGGAAACCATTTTATAATATTGTTCCAGACCTTGATAGTTATTTTTTACTGCTAATCTGCTCCTAAGCCTCTCTTAAAAATACACCTTATAGGAATCTAAAGAACAATTTGTAACATTTGCTGCATGTGTTTTATCTTGTAGCATCTACTAATGAGCACTGACATACACACTAGTAGGGAATAGTGAAACCATTTTTATTTTCCTGACATTTCAGTAAATTATGGCAAAATGTTGCCATTTTGGCAAAATGTTTTTGAGTCAGTGGGGCAGGAAAAAGATGGTTTTGGTGGTTTGCAACGGTGCAATGGGCTTAAAATGGCTCCAGAGGGGTGCAGAAGCCTCTTTCAACTTTCCAAAAAGTGGCCATTTATTAACCTCATTGCTTAACTTTTTTTTCACAGGAAAAGAAAAACCAGACAGTTGAAAAAAGTCAAACCAAAAAAATGTAAAGTCATGTAAATACAAATAAAATTCACAAACATAAAAAAGAAATACAAAAGAAGGTACATTAAAATAAATTAACCACCCTAAACACCCCCTTCCAAAAAATCTTGAATCCAAATTAAGAAAAAGAAAAAGCAGATCTTTTTCTTTCAAGCAAATTTGGTCCTTAATGAGTAAAAAGAGTTTCCACTTTGGTAAGCATGGAGCTGTCAGGAGGGAAGGTGGTTTAGTTGAGCTCAGGGCAGCAAGGGCAAAATGGCGAGTAAACTTTGTTTCAAATTTTTCCTGCCCTTTAGGGTAAATTGAAGCACAACTCCAGGATTTTTTGTATTAACCCTTGCAGTGAGGCTACCCCCTCACTGCAAGGGTCAACTGCTTGTTTGTGTCTAGGTTAAAAAACAAAGATATACTCAGCCAAAGCTGTGAGCCAGCTTCTTTTTAGACCTGTCCCTGGAATATCTCTCCCCCTCCTTTGCAGCAGCCTAAGGTCCTATAAATCATTACATCATACACTGTACATAGACATGAGGATGCTGAGGAACATTCCAATGTGCTGTGGAGGAGAGGACAAGCTGATAGAACCGCCATGACAGCTGGCCGGTTCGGAGCTTTGGGTTAGTATATCTTTGTTATTTTAACATTGAGACTCAAAAAAGCACTTAAACCTTGCAGTGCAGGGGTAGCCCCACTGCAAGGGTTAATTTAAAAAATCCTGGAGTTCTTCTTTAACCTCTCTGGCGGTATTCCCGAGTCTGGCTCGGGGTTAATTTTCAATACCAGGAGCGGTAACCCCGAGCCAGACTCGGGAATGCACAAAGTCACTTACCTTGTCCCTGCAAGCCCGCAGCGTCCTCTGCTGTACGTTGCCCGAAAACTAAACTAAAAGTCAGATGCCGGCATCTGACTTTTAGTTTCGTTTTTGGGCGTCACAGCCGGCAGGAAATTCAAAAGTGAAAAGTTGCAATGTACACAGAATACACACAATACAATGTAATCTCCTATGATTACACTTATGTATCAAACTATTTCACTTCAATTTTGTCCCTAGAGCTTTGTCCAGTGCCCTGCCTGACACTTTTTCACAATTATAAGAAATTATAATATAA
>NW_017306290.1:2878718-2885661 GCF_000935625.1 Nanorana parkeri | reverse complement strand
TCTTATAATTATTTATAATTTATTATATTATAATTTTTTAATTTCGCGTTTCAAACTTTATCATACCTGGGATGTCTACTGGACTCTTGTTTGGACAGATTTAGGTGAGTTATTCCTAAGATTTACTAAGAATTACAGGCCTACAATATAAAACAACAAATTTCCATGAAAAACAATGTACCGCTTTGGGATGCTAAAATTCTGAATAATCATACCGCCAGGGAGGTTAATGAGGTTTTTCATTTTTGCACCGTTGTAGCATTTACTTGATTCCGTTAGTAGATCAAATATTGTTTATACTTGATATTTTAGAGATGTCCTCACATCTCTATAGCATACATGAGATTTCTATATAGAATTGAAAATCAACTCTAATCCCAAACAGAATTGAAATAAAACCAGTTTCTGCAGCATTCTGTACCTTTATTTATTTTTTTCTCTGAGAAATGCACAAGATTTATTATGGCCACTAATAGTAAGTCTTCACAGCTGAAACATAATGCTACGCCATTCTTCTGTGGAGACACCAGACGTTCTAAGTTTATGTAGGGTGCAGTTACAAAGACAAAGTCATAAATACATCACACTTAAGTGAACTGAAAGCCGTATCAAAATTACAAATATTAATAGTGCACAGTTTTAAAATAATACTGGGCTTTAATGATGGTGATTTCTAAAGACAAAGGTTGCTCTCTCAAAGACAAAATTAAGACATCCGTTACCCATATAATAATTGGGCAGTACTTTTCCACCAGATATAACCATGTTTCATTAACATTTTTATAGCAATGCCTATAATTTATCTATAATCCAAAACGTTTGCAATATAGATAATCATAGAACAGTATTAGATGATAGTAATATGCCACAGTAAATTAAGCCTGTCACTAGAATAAAAAAGATTACCAACATGGCCCCTCATAGAAGGTGTAATACCTCTCCTGCTGCCCCACCAATGATCACTCCTGTATTGCAAAGAAATTATCCCTTGAAAAAAATCCTGAATCCAACACAGGTAACGATGCAGGCAAGCATTAAACATCTTTGTTGCAAGGACTACATATTTTAAATGTTTTCTTTTATTTGCATATTTCACCTAAAGCATCCAAAGCACACCACTTTGGATTCTATACTATATATACTCTATAACATCATGCTGTTATTTTAAGTCCATCCATCACATGTAGGCCTGTGTAAGGGACAACAGCTGACACAAAAAACTCTGTTTTAGAGACAGCAGTGCCTTAAAGTGACACTAAACTCGGGAGCTAAATATTAAAAATGCATTCAAGTACCTTAACTATTGACGCAAATGTAGCTAATCTGTGTATCAGCTTTAGATCCTCAAATCAACTCTGAATTGGCGCTGACACTGTCCTTCCTTCTGGAGGGTGGCTACTTTTGTTCCCCATGGTCCCTGTGTGTGTTTTAGGCCTGGTTCACACCTGGGCGTTTTGTAGCACGTTCCTATGCTCTGCAAAACGCTCAAACACCAAAATCCCATTATTTCCTATGGGTATGGTTTACACCTGGGCGTATTACAGGCCGTATAAACGCGCTACAAAACGTCCTACGCCCAAAGATGTACAGGAGCTTCTTTTGGGCGTTTTTGTCGCGCGTTTCCATTGGGAAGTAGCCCTCGGAAACGCGTGTTTCTTGCGCGCTTTTTACCGCGAATCGCGCAACAAACGCGCATATTAGATACGCCAAAGTGTGAACCCAGCCTTAAAGTAGCCCCTGCTCCAAGCTCACTCCCGTATAGACTATAATCTTAATACAAATGAGTAAACTAAACATGAGATTGTAGTCCACTTTTGAGTGATCATGGAGTGGTGGATACTTTACAACACACACAGGGACCATGGGGAACAAAAGTAGCCACCCTCCAGAAGGAGGGACAGTGTCAGCATGAATTCAGAGATTATTTGAGGACCTATAGCTGAGTGATACACAAGATATATTTGTGTTAATAGTTAAGGTACTTGAATTCATTTTTAAGGTTTAACTCCTGAGTTTAGTATCACTTTAAATGCATGCAGCAGGTATACAACTATGGGGTTACTAACAACAAATAGGTTGTTCATGTTTTAAGGGAATTTTCTCTTTGCAGTATAATTATTTTCTAGCTTAGTTAAAATTCACTCTGCACAAAATACCCAATCACATGCAAGGAAAAAAACAGTATTTTTTTTAGCTCCAACAATGGAATGTCCTTCAGCTGTCCTTCAGCATCCTTATGTCCTATACACGGTGTATAGAACATGATGACTCACAGGACTTTAGACCGCTAGAGTAGAAGAGGAGAGAGGCTCCAGGGTGTTGGAAATACAACAGCATATATTGTTACGTCTTTTGAGCTGTAGATGGGAATATAGTGCAATGTTAGTCTCTCTATATACTTGCTTATCTACGATACACAGGAATTTTTTTCCTGTATATATTTGTTTCATGTACGAAGTTGTATAGATACATGTAACATTCTCCTAAGCAAGTAAAACTTAATTCAGCATTCTTCAAGATCTCAGTGCTTCATATAAACACGTAACCAATAGGTTATGGCCCCAGGCACTAAACAGAACACTGCAAGTCAACCAGACCCACATTCAAGCTACTGAAGGATGGCAAGCAGTTCAGATATGAATTTTGCAATCACAAAGCTCAACAATACCACCTATGGAAGTTCAAGGTTAAAATGCTGTTAAGCAAAGATGACTTGTGGCAAGTACTGAGTACAGACGGACCCACTAATGGACCCACAGAGGAATGGGACTAGAAGAACAGGCAAACAAAAGCAATTATAAAAGGTGGAAGATGACCAACTCCTCCACATAAGAAAAGAGAATACAGCAAAAGGTATATGGACTGCATTACAAAAACTGTATGAGTGTTCAAACCTAAACATTAAACTATATCAACTATGCATACTATGAGGCTAGAAAAAGCCAGGAAATATGTGAATTCCATGCTGGAAATCGTAGAATAGCTACTGTATGTACAATTGGAGAGGAAATTAAAGATAACCACTTGGTGGCATTACTGCTATGCAGCCTTCCACAGTCATACAGTGCTCTTATTAACGCTCTAGAAACCAGACCTGAGCAGGAACTAACACTAGAATACGCCAAAGGAAAATGAATCCACGAATATGACAGAAGGAAAGAAAATATTCACAATGAAGAAAACGGGCAAAAAAGATAAACCTTTTTTTACCCATTGTTTTTTTCAGGGTCACAGGAGGACATATACTAATGTCCTCCAGGGACACAAAACTCAGTATTTTAGCAGGCTATTTCCCACTAAATGCTTAGAGCACAGAGCCGCGCCGCATCCGGGAAGGATACCGGCTATACTCGAGATCCACCCCACTGCCTGCCATCTCCCCCATCCATTCCCCTGGTCAGAGCTGGAGAAACAGAGATAAGAGAGGGAAATCCCTGTGGGGGAGCAGTGACTAACGGTCACTGCACTCTGCAGGGAGAGGATTGGAAAGTCAGTGATCAGCGGTGTGTTCACTGACTTCCTGATTAATAAGACCGACCTGTGACAGCTTTCGGTGTCAAAGATTGGCTTGAATTATTTGGATAAGTGTTTTTCACTCACCTCATAATTATCCTTTCACCCTTGCAGTGCGGGGATAGCCCCACTGCAAGGGTTAAGAATAATTATGCCTGAAGTTCTTCTTTATTCACAATTATTGTAATATTTTATTATTTTTTCACAATAGTGTATTCTGTGCTAGCTAAGTGTACTCTTAACATAAAATGAGATGCTGGCAACTCCTATTCAATCCTGAAATTTAAAGTATTGTTAAACTCTCTTAAACTCTTTTTTCAACAATGAATCCAGATCAAACAAATATACACTGCCCAGCAAAGTATATCTTTCTTTTTTTTCCCAAGCACTTACAATCATCATGTTTCTGTGCAGCTGACTCCAACCCTCTCAGCTACACTTGCCTGAACTTCCTGTCCAGTGCAGGATCACAAGGAATAGTGCAGTTTCTGGCACCCGTCTATCTATAAGCTTGGGAAAGGGCAGAGAGAGAAGGAAAAATCAAAGAAAGAGGAGTTGGGAACGGGGAGTAGGGAAGTGTCTTGCCTTGTTGAGACACGCACAGCTTACTAGCACACACAAGGATGGCTCCATAGGACCCTGCAAGGGAAAGGAGGCACCCTAAATCAGAATATCAGGGCTAGTGCTTAGGGGACCAGTTGATTCTGTAGGAAACAAACTCCTATACATCAAGGAACAGCATCCAGTATAAGTGATTTACTCAGCATTTGAAATAGCTTAAAAACCTTTTGACTTTAATTTAATTTTAACATGTCTTAAAGCTGGTAATAGCATAGGATTTTTCTTTTCAAGTGCTTGTGATAAATAATTAAGTCTTCTTAATATGCAGTTTGTAGTCATGAAAGTGGTGAGCTATATAGGAAGGTGGTATTGTTCCTTGTGTTACCCATTTCTCTGTAAATTGAGGTTTGTGATGTTTTTGCTGCGTATACGTTTTCTAACTGATTTTATTCTATCTTTGTAAGTAAAATAGATAAAGAGAATAAACAAAAATCACTCTATGGAAAATAATGTTGTGCACAGAAGACATCACTCTTAACAGTAGGGCCACATTTATACTTTCTTTTAACAAAGTGTTTGTAGAGCAAAGTACTGAGTACAAAGTGCAGAGTGGAGTAAATCACAGAAACCAGTCAGAATTCACCTTAGCCAAATTAGAGATGGATTCTAATTGGTTGCTTTGCGCTTAACACTTTTCTGCTTGCAGAATTGAAACAGTTTGATTAATTAATACATGCATGCAACATTTCATTATTTAATGTTCTGTGTAAAGTTTACTGGGGTTAATACATATTGTCACAAAGATCATTCACTAATTAGAAAGCCAGCATGTGAAATATGCAGATTGCTATATCACGGTACCTTTTTCTCATTCTGAAAGCTCCCAAGGTGGTTCATGATAAGACTTACTAATATATCTATGCAACCAACTCTACTTTTTGTGATATGCTTTTTTTTAAAGTTCAGTGAACACTTACATAAAACATTTATTTAAAAAAATAACAATTTTGTTATAAAAACATGCATATGTCTTAACATGTCTAAGCAATGTTCAGTTACCTAAAATGGAAAGCTGGTTTGTACCAACCATATATGATTTGAATGCACAGTCTCTAGAAATTGTTTCCCTTTATATTATACAGAAAATGTTCCCTTGATAGGTGAATGTAAGAGAATAAACAGGCTTACTCTAACATATTTGAAATATTGATGATGATTAGCACTAGGTGCCGGTTTTCAGTTTACTGCCGTTAGACCTCATACTACATCTTATAAATTGTGATTTACTTTACTAAATTTAAATAAGAGTTTGTAAATGAAGACATTTAACAATTTATATGAAGGTATTTTAGTAGGGTTTTCAAATACATTTTGGGCACCATTAAAGCTGCCACTTGGAAAACGTTGCATAAAAAATGACAGATAACACAGCAGGCGATGTCTTCTGCATTCTGATACTCAGTAACAGAACCTTTCTCTGATCCTCAGACACTATCAGTTTCTATCACTACGGTACTTAGAGTATGGCACATGTTCACCAGTGACCTTGTGACAAACATCAAAGAGCCATAAAAGATCATACTATTCATGTACAAACAAATGATTAATGATGCCTGTAAGTTCAGTCAGTCAGCAGTCCCCTCACGGCATATGAAATGGAATCATTTTCATCCTGCAATATTCTACTTAACATAGTGCTTCTAATTCTCTAATTACCACTAATTACCTTCTAATCTGATTCTTTCTGCATGCAAAAAGTTAGAGGACCTTGGTGTGGTGATGTATGTCTGTTTTTCTCTCAGCTGTCTCATCCAACAGCCCATGTTCTAATGTTACAGGGCTGTTTCTAACTTTGTGGTTGTCCCAAAGCACCGGACAGGAGGCACATGATTTATAATTTATGAGGACACAGAGCTGTCATATATAAGGCAGGTGTTGAGAAACTGGCAATCGGCCTGAGTAAAGAAAAAGACTGTGACCTCAGCCAGTAACACTGTAAAATGGTAGCTGACATAGTCACAGGATAGCAAGCATTGACATAAGGGACTTTATAAATAAAATCATAGGTCATCATGTTAGAGTAGAAGACAGCAAGGCAAGGAAAGTTTGCTGCCAATGCCTACAGCTTGCAAATTGTGTTCTCCTTCATTTGCCTTTTTTGAAAGTTTGATTCCTTTAATAAAGAATTGGTATTGCAGATCATGCTTAATGATAAGTTCATGATAGTTGCAGCAACTTTGGTATACTTTATTATAACTGCAGAAACACCAAACACCGGACCCAATATTGCAGAAAGTATTGCACTAAAAAAGGTCACCATGCCTGATAATCATCTAAATAAACCTGATTGGAAAATCAAAGGAAATGCAAGAAGGTACATTTGCCTATCATAGCCCATCACCCTCAGACCACAGGGTAAACCTCCGGGCAAGGAAAAAGAATTCCAATGAATTTGTTGAGGGAAGATGTAGTCAATTCAATGAAACAAGCATAGACTTAGTAAAGTGAAGAGTAAAGTACAAAGCACAATGATGTACAGCACACGAATTAGTTGCTATGGGTTACCTACTCTGAAAATTATCATCCTTCTTTGTGCTATCTTACTAAATGTGTCCATGAAGTAGTAACATTGTATTAATTAAGTAGTAGCATTGAATGAAGTATGATCACTCATAAGTGCTGCCTCAGGCAGCTATAAATCCTGAGGTTCCACATGAGTTTTGCAGGCTTTCTCAAATGTTTTTCTCACCTTGAGGTGATTACACAGATAGTTGTAAACATGTTTTACATGTAGCAGACCCAGTCAGTACTTTTGTATCATCACAGATTGCAACAAACCGGCATGAAAAGAGTGCCAGAATTAGACATC
>NW_017306290.1:2877056-2878659 GCF_000935625.1 Nanorana parkeri | reverse complement strand
GAGGTAGTGCATGATTTACCCCTCCTGAATGGGTGTGGAAAATGTGGGGAAAGGAATGCATTAAAGACAGTGTGAGAAAAGTAAATAAAAAGGTCTTTGCAATATATATCACTGAAGTTACCAATTTAATATTTCTTTATACTTCCTGAATTTTATAAATGATACATGGCAGGTGGGCTCCCATTGACTAGACGTGTTAGCCCAAAAAGCATTTTGTTTTGTAATGTGAAATGAAGAAACAAATTATTTTTCTTGACGTTGCAGCATTTTAAGAAAGAAGATGTTGCACGGCAAAAAGTCAGACATATTACATGGGCATTTTTCTGCAGTTGACATCATGCATTTCTTCTGCTCACGATCTCAAAGCTTTCATCCAGCAAACCATAAACAGAAGGTTAGTGCGTCTAGACATTATACTATTTTCCTCAATAACATATTTATGTGACAGTTGGAATAGGATTTCCTTTTCCCGGTTTCCTTTTTAAGGTATGCCCCTGAAATGAAAAGTATCCCTTGTGCTTTACCCATACCTTGTCACTCAAGATGAGTAGCATAGATGTGAATGTTTAAAGGAGTTCTAAAGTCCCAGCATATACTATCCTGTTGTAACATCTGCATTGTAATAGTGATACATACTATAGTTATTTTTTGATAATGGAATCAAAGCTTATGTAGTAAGTGCTGCTTTCTGAATGCCCATCACTTTCAACAACTTCCTGGATTCCTAACGTGCTTTACGTCTGATCCCCTGCTGCTTGATGTGATGCAATCTCAATTTTTCAAGGCTACATAGCCCATCATGCATTGCTTTCAGCAAGCAATGATGATGATGTTACATTGTTCAGACTTGAGAAGTGGTTCAGAAGGCAGGCTCTGTGAGAGTGACACAAGGAAGTGCTGAGTGAAATTGTTTCAGTGCATTGAGTACATCCTATGGCCATGTTCAATAAGTAAGTTTATGAACTTCTAGATCAATATGGTAATTAGGAGTGGGATATAATGTAAGGACTGGATGTGAATATGGGCTTAGTATAGAAGTACATATTCATTTGTATTTTTTGATCATAGATACACTTTCACATTAACAAGCAAATTCCAGATATGGCAGATAAGATAAGTGTTTAATAGCAGTAATTTTTAGCAACAATAGTATTCATTTCTTTTTTTCTTATCCTGAGGAAGTGATTATTTCCATTTATACCACTTTAGGTGCTTATTTTGCATTTTTACATTAAAGTGACATTAAACCTTTACTTCTCTTTATTTGTACACATGGGAGCACCGGTGTGGGATGCAGATCCTGTGCTCTTTTTTTCAATTCTTTCAATTCCTCATTGTCTAGTGGTTCGCCGCATCGCTCTACCCCAGCCCCCTGCATGGGTGCCTCCATTAGCTAAGCAGCTGCTGTGGAAGCACCCATGCATGCGCATTCCCGGCAGTGCCCAAAGTAGCTGTGTAGGTCCATAGACACTGCGGCAGGCTATGCCCCTCCTCTCCACCCAACAGGTTGATTGACAGGAGAAAGAGCCTATGGCTACTCTGCCCTCAATCTCCTCCCCCCGCAACCAGGATGTGCGGAACAGAGCATCACTTCGGGGACAGG
>NW_017306290.1:2801021-2877027 GCF_000935625.1 Nanorana parkeri | reverse complement strand
GAGACACAGAAAGGTACTGGGAATTTTTTACCTTAATGCAAAGAATGCATTAGGGTAAAAAACGCCCTACCTTTAATACTACTTTAAATAATGTATTGTATTAGAGGTACAAATTGTAGTTACAGTGGCTTAACGTAGAGCTAGATCCTTGAGACAAAGTTCTATATTTTGTAGTGTTAAATAATCTATGCTGTATTGTGGTGATGTTTTTTGCGCATTTTAAACTTACTTTTCTCAGCAACTAGGGTTGAAAGCTGTGTACATCTTAGAAGCTATGGCACATAGCTTCCTGTACAGGAGTGTGTGTCATAGCTGTCACAGGCAGGCCCACCGTCTGTTGGCACAGCTGTAGTTCTAAGGAGCAAGCAGCACAGATCGAGAGGAGTGATCCTGCAGGAGAAGAATTGTCACCCAGTTGCAGACTACAACTGGAAGGATCACCAGATAAAGATAAAGACAATCTAAAGGTGCCCATACACCTTACAATTATCTGCAGATTTTCTGTGGTCAGATGGAAAAAGTGCAACAGATTGGCCCAGGTGTAGATTACTCCATCCACACAGTTAAGTGTAGATGGAGGAATCTGATGCACCTTTTCCATCTGACCACAGAAAATCTGCAGATAATTGTAAGGTGTATGGTCAGCTTTACAGACAATTGAAAAAGGTGCACCAGTGTATTTACCTGGAGGAAAACTAGCACGTACAGAATGTTAGTTTACCTTCATATACACTTTAAAGTAGGGTTAGGAAAAACTCCAGTCCTCCAGCTGTGGTGTAACTACAAATCCGATGAGGCACTGCAAGACTCTGATAGATACAGGCATGACTCCCTGAGGCAGATCCATAATGGGATTTGTAGTTTTACCACAGCTAAAGGACTGGGGTTTTCCTATACCTGCTTCAAATTGTATCTATACCCAAAACCTTATATTATTTTTAAATAAAATGGGTAAAGTTTAGAACTCCTGTCAGGTTTTACTGTAATCTGGGCCTCTGATGAGAAATTTACCATAATATTCTGTTCTAGGGCCAACCTTTTACCAGACAGTAGTGAGTGAAATTGAGTGAAGGAAAATCTGCAACAGGGAAACAGTCAACAATAAAAAGCTGACAGAGGTTCTGGCAATCCCCTACTTAACTTAAAACAAATGGGTTCTGTCTGTGTTGCTGTTAAAGAGATTTCTCCTTACTTCTAGTCCTAGATACAACCTTTTTACCAGAGTTCATTCCTGTGATCGACTACAATCTCAATACAAGTAAAAACTTGAAATTTAAATTGTAGTCCATCACGGGAGCAAGCTTTGACCACAGCTTGCTTCTTTCACCAGGTCTTCAGCCATGCATTTAGTGCTCTGAACTCCTGCTGTCTTTCCTGTGTTGCACATGGCACAGGTAATGTTCCAGGGCATATATCCTTGAAGGTCCTTCCCTTTAATTTGGAACCTATTTCTCTAAATTTATTTTTAAGGACATAAAATGCTGACATCTGTCACAATGATATTAATCCTGGAGCTGTTGCCCCATATAACATGTGGTACACTATGCCCTGAACAAAACCGTCAACCTTTCTAACACTCGTTATGCCAGGTACAATATTTGCATTGCTTACAGGAAGTTTAAAATGTTACTTATACTTACAGGTTAAAGATTCCTATAGTTACAACTCCTGTGTTTGAACTCCACTTAATTCAAGTTACTTTGTTCACAAGCCTCTGTGAGCTGGCTCAATGTGAGTTGTGCAGTTGCTTATATCACATCTGATTAATAACAGACACCTGTAAACACTTAAAGATGAACTTCACTCCCACCTTTGGATTCTTTTTTTTTTTTTTAGCCCCTCTTACCTTTTGTGCAGCTTTGTCCTCAAGTCACATAGTCACCTGCCTTGCGAATTCAGCTTTGTCCCACGGATATCCCTAGTTCAGGTGACACAACACGGGTCACATGTTGCTATCTTGGTGCTTCTCAGTGTTTGGGAGTTAGCTGCTTCTTCCAGGTTCAGGCAGCCAGCCCCAGATGATGCTGCAGCCAGAATTAAAAATAAAAACAAATGTTAAACAAACAGAAAAACAAATTACAATCCTTTTTAAATAGTGGAGGGTAGAAGGGTTGCAATAGTTTAAAGTAAAATTTTAACATGAAGGTCTGCTTTAACAACCTTAATCAGTGAACTGCAAAGCAGAAAAGTTACAGAAATGTAGAGAAAACGTGTTTTAAAATCTGATAGAGCCCAAAAAGGGAAAGAAAGAGGAAACACTTATCCCAAAAGCAATCATTCAGCAGTCAAGGTCTTGAATAGAAACCCAACTTCTGTATTTAACTCCAATTAATTCAAGGCACTCTGTACATAAGTTTCCCAATGCAGACTTGTGTTGCTGAGAAGGGAATGGCATGAGGGAGACCAGTGAATTCTCCTTACAAACAAGCCGCACTTCCATGGATCTTTGTAAATTAAAGCAACTTGCTTTAATTTATGAAGATCCATGGAAGTGCAGCTTGTTTGTAAGGAGAATTTATACCTTTGAGGCAGAGACGTGCCTGTTTTGCCTGCACCCATGGTATGGTTATTATTGCTTAATGAGGCCTAGGAATTGGAGCAGTGGACTGTTTGCACTGCATGAGTGAGACCAGGTTTCATAAGTGAGAGCTAATTACTGAGTGCACTGGGTGTAACTGTGGTATCTATTAAGGGACCCTTACACCTTGCGATAATCGTACGATAATCGCGGGAAATCCCGCAATCGTACGATTATTGCAAGGTGTGTGGAAGGCGTGCAACCTCTGCTACTGTAAGGTCGCACGACTTTTATCTTAGGAATATGTTCGAAAACTCACCGAGAATCGTACAATTGTCAGTGGGTGTGAGGCATGTTCGTAAGATAAATGCCGCACGGGCCGGTGTGTGCAAGCGCGGGGCGGGCAAGCGATCATCGCAAGTACGATCTGCCTGTCCAAGATAGGCAGATCGTACGGTTTGTAAATTACCTTACAACCATCGCAAGACAAACGTCTTGCGATGGTTGTAAGGTGTGTGCCCAGCATCAGACAGCAGAGTCATTTTTAGATTACCTGCACAACTGCTGTAATAGGAATTACTATAAAAATAGGTGTTGTTTGTCTATTTTGATGTATCTATTTGATCTAGTTTGATTTGATAACATTTCTATTTCTGTGACTTTGACTGGGCTTTGGACTTGGCCCAATGTTTCCAAATGTTTGGTGCATTGCATACAACCAAAACAACCTTTTTAGTGTCAGAGTAAAGCCCTGGAAGTAAATACTTCATGCCCCTGGTTAATTGTTTATATTTCCTCCAGTTCCTTATAGCAGATACCAGAGGGTCATGCTCTCCAACAGGATTATGCTGCACATAAATCTTGGTTTGTGCAATGTTTTACTTAGGGTAAGGATGTGTACCACCAGGGGTACACACTCCACTTTTAAGGAAAATACTGGTTGTCCCATATACTCACATATCCAACACATCAGATGTCAATGTTATTCCTCTTTGAATTTTTTAGTCCTAGGCAACCTTAAAGGCTTAGTGCACCTTTATAATACATTTCTAGTGCAATCAAGGGGCCCAGTAGTTTATAAATCATGGTGTTGTGTAGAGAATTTGAGCTTTCTTTACATTACATGACTAAAGGTCAACCACAGTTTTGTTAGGGAAGGAGCTAAGTCACCTGTTTGCTGGAGTGGAACCCAATAGCAGGGAACAATACCAGAAGGAGAGTCCAGGCGGAGGTACAAGATATGATGATCCAAAATGCATTGTCAGATTAAAGTCCGGGTTGAGGCAGGCAGCGAATATCATAAACGGTGAGACAAGCAAGGGGTCGATAAGCAGGAGATCCAAATAGCGGGGTAGGAAGGCCAGAAACAGGAAATGAGGCTTCGTAGCTGCTTTGGGAATGGCAGAATAACTCAGCAACAAATCTTGGCTCTGGCTGGAATTTAAACCCAGCAGGACCCAGTGACGCCCCCGTTGTCTGGGCAACAAGGAAGCTACAGGTCCCTGGGAACCAATGGGACGACTAGGAGAGAAGGAGTGCTCACAAGGCCCTCCCTGGCAATGATCAGCACCCAAGGTGACTAATAAATCACGGCAGCATCACATGCGCACGTCACACATGCACGCATATGCGCACCTGCAACCCGCCACCGCCGGACACCAAATCACCCCAAGAAGGTCCCTACAATCTCCACCGTACCCACCGGACCTCAGGTAAGAGGGCACCCTGGTCCCTAGAAAAGTTTTCACAAAAACTGGCAAACTTAGCATTCTAAGCGATCGACACTGTTCTTCATATAAGGTGGGATGGATGGTAGGTTGAGTGTGGCACCATCATCATAGGAACGAGCGTGGAGCTGCTGTATTGCTCATCCAGCGCTGCTGTGATAGGGGAAGGAGCGCACACTGTGCAATTTCTCTACACTGCACCATGATTTGCAAAGTACTGGGGCCCCTCCACTGTACTGCAAATGTCATTGTAAAGGTGAACAAACCCTTTAAAGGTTAGCAACAGAGAGAGGGTACTTACACAGGTGAATGGTCACAGGTGTTACCTTACACTACTACTACAGTTAGTTTAGGATAACAATATACATAGATATACATAGCCTGATGGTCATGCTATTCTTTCAGGTTGACATTTCTCTAGCTAAAGAGTGTACTTGATATAGATGAATGCAATAGACACAAAATTGAATCTGGAATAATTGTTCTCTTTTGTTCATGCAGACTGCTGAGAAGTGACATGGTGTCACATTTGCAGCTTATGTTTATTTTATGCAAACCTTTTTATTATTCAGTTTTATTATTTAATTCATCACTTGAGCAGTGAGAGGATTTTTTACTCCGCATGCACCTGTTCTGGTCAGCGTGTGACAGCCATGCTCTTAATAATCTGTGAACAATAACATTGGCTAATGTCTATATAGAGCAAGGACGAATTAGACAAAAATGTCCCAACCTGACAGATGTTTCTATATGCCATTGTCCAGCATGCCAGCTATTGTATGTACTCCAAACACCGCGAGATTCTCAAACTACACAGCTTAAAAGTATCTCACATCCATCCATCTCTTGCTGGATTTTTTAGACTAAGCTGGTCCTCATGTATGATATTTCTGGACCGGCCTTCAATAAACAGGGTGTCAACTGACCCAGAGACAGTGCGCCCAGATTTGTCATTGATCAGCTTGCTGCCTATATTTTTAGATATTATCTACAGCAAAGAACAGAATGATTGATGGCACTTACATATACTTCTTGACAATAGCTCAGATTAGTTTTTTAAAATACAAATTCAAACTGTTGCCTGCCAAAATGCCAATACTGGGACCACAAATTATTTGACATCACATGCAGTGGGGTTGATTTATCAAAGGAGTAGAAGTTGTTCACTAGCAAAGTGAGTGTTCACTTTAAAAAGTCTATGCTAACAAAATGAATGATAGCAAATTATTATTATTATTATTATTGTTCACCATTTTGTAAAGTGCTAAGCAAACTGTTGGCGCTATATAAATCCTGTTTAATAATAATAATACAAGATTTATATAGTGCCAACAGTTTGTGTAGTGTTTCACAATATAAAGGAAGACTGTACAGTTAAAATACTATTCAAGATAAGATGGTTAGGAAGGCCCTTCTTGTGAGAGCTTACAATCTAAAAGTTAAAGTGAACCTTTGTTCATTTTAAATACCAATTCACCTGGATGGGAAATTTAAAAAAACATGATTTTACTTCTAGCACATGATTGACTATTTAAAGGGTAAGTTTACCTTTTCACAAAACATGAAATATGAACTTACTCACAGCACCTTCCCCACCTCCTCCAGTCCCCACTGCTGTGTGATGCCCCTGCCTGCTATACACTGCACTTCACAGCCTCACAGTCTGTAATTATCATAATACTCGCAAGTGGTGACCGCCCATTGATCAGCACAGCCATGTGACCGTACTGACCAATAAAGATCTCTTCTGAGCTGGAGAACAGGTACCAGACCTAATAGGTGATTCTTATTGGACAATAAGGAGATCTGACTTACCAATAAGCGCACACCATTTGCAAACATTATAAGAATTACAGACGTGTGGCTGTCCAGTGCAGTGTGCGATCTATGGACCACTATAACAACTGCACAGCTAAGTACAGTAAGTTTATTTTTTTATACTTTGTTAAAAAGTAAGCTTACCCTTTAGGCCTGGTTCACACCTGGGCGTTTTGTAGCGTGTTCGAACGCTCTGCAAAACGCTCAAACACCGAAATCCCATTATTTCCTATGGGTATGGTTCACACCTGGGCGTATTACAGGCCGTATGAACGAGCTACAAAACGCCCTACGCCCAAAGAAGTACAGGAGCTTCTTTGGGGCGTTTTTGTTGCGCATTTCCATTAGGATACAGCCAAGTAGCCCTCGGAAACGCGCGTTTGGAGCGTCACGATCGGTAAAAACGTGCATCACGAAACGCGCGACAAACGCGCATATTCAATACGCCTAGGTGTGAACCCAGCCTAAGGCTTTGTTCCCACCTAGGCATTTCGTTGCTCAAAACTAAGTGCAACAAAACACTCAAGAGAAGGAATCCCATTCCCTTGTCTTGAACGTGACAAACGCTTAAGACAAGGAATCACATTCATTTCTATGGCCACTGTTCACACCTGAGCTTTTGTTGCAAGCAGAAGAATGCTGAACGCTGGAAAAAATACATGAGCTACTTCTTGGCAGATTACAGCACTTTTTGGTCCCATAGACATCAATGCGAAATGCCTGGAAATGTACGTTTTGTAGCCCAAAGTTTCCCATTAAAGTCTTTAGGACCAAAAAGTGCTGTAATCTGTTTAAAAAGTAGCTCATACGTTTTCCAGCAACAGGCGATTTTCTGCTTGCGAAATTAGAAATGGACTGTAATTTCAATACAGATAAGTAAACTTAACGTAAGATTGTAGTCCATAACAGGAGTGAGCTTGGAGCGGTGGCTACTTTACAACACACACAGGGACCATGGGGAACAAAATAAGATATGTTTTTGTTAACAGTTAAGATACTTGAATGCATTTTTAAGATTTAACATCTGAGTCTAGTGTCACTTTAAGTAGCATGAACCCCAAAGTCTATGGTGATGTTACATTAAATGCACTGTATAACACAATAAAATAATTTTCGAATAAATGAATAAAATCACTTATATAAGATAATTTTATAGTAGATATAAGAATTGCAGAATCACATGAAGATGTCTTCGTCATCATTTTTACAAAGTTCTGTTCCTGTAGTGTAAAAATCCTCAACCACAAGCATCTGCTGCTGAGCCAAGGTTTACAACTTGGATAAAAGCATTGTTAATTCAGTGGCTGTTCTATCCTGGAAATAAGGATAAATTAAATTAATCTAGACCTCAGGCAGATGTTAAGTGAAAGCAGTAGATAAAATGTCGGTTGAATTACAGTAGTACAGTTCTAGGAATGTGAACTTGTTCTGGAATTTGTAAAGGATTTAGTCAATGTGATTATGTGTCTGACTGCTGTAATGGCTGACATTCCAGGCCTGCATCTTCCCATGTTACTAATATATGTTTCTGGCCACCCAGCTAAACACACAGGGCAGCAAAGCTCTTTAAAGTTTAAGTCAAGTAAATATATAGCTATAATAATTACCATAATAAGCATAGTCAGATTTTATTTGTGATACAGTTACATCATATCAATTCAAAGTTTTTATATAGTAGCAATAATTATGCAGTTCATTGGAATAGATTTTGTTTGCAATCATTGTAGTTAGACAGTTACTTTGGGTTAAAAAACTCCATCGAGTTCAACATATAGAGAAAAAAAAAAAGAATAGAAAAACCTCCATAAACCTCCATGAGCCCTATGCCCACAATTACCCACAGCTAATCCAAAGGAAGGCAAGAAAACCCTATAAAGCATGGTTCAAATTGCTCCAACAGGGGGAAAAAATTCATTTCTAATCCCATAAGTCAATCGAATATTCCCTGGATCAACAATCTCTGGTGTTTTTTACTTAGAAAAGTTTAATATCTGGTTATATTCTGTGCATTTCGGAATGCAACCATTTTTTTGAAACAATTAAATAGCTAGAACTAGTTCCTGAGGAAGCCTACTCCACCTTCCACAGCTTACCTTACTGTGAAGAATCCTTTCCAGATGCAATGGTTTCTCTTTTCCTCCAGATACAAAGAGTGCCTCCTTTGCGGTGACCTTAAAGTGAATAATTTTGCACTGAATGCTCTGTGTACCATTTAATAGCCATCTTTTTCAAAAGAAAGAATCAATAGTGATATTGTATACGATTCTGCACTGTTTTAACGATGTGCAAGTGTCTTCCTAAATTTACTTTCCAAACTGCACAAGTGAATCTTCATCTTCCTCGAACGCTCTTTTCTGGCTTGCTGAGCCTCACTCTCTGCTTCTCTCTTCTTCTTTTTTGCTCTTTTTCTCTTTTTGTTTTCTGTTTCTTTCTTCTCTCTTCTACCCTTCTCCCTCTTTTCCTTCCCCTCTTTAGCTCTCCCCCATCCTACCCCTGTTAGCATCCATTTAGTGGGACATTCTAGATTCGAGTTCTCAGGGTCCCCCTTGCCTGTGGGGGACAAATGGTTTGCTTTTATTACTGGACAAAGTAGCAAGTTTGTATTGCTGTTTCTGCAGCTAACTAGTTGATGTTTTCCTAATTTCTTGTGTAGAGACCAAGGGATTGCACAAAATCTATCAAATGGGGGTACACACAGAAAACAAAATTGAGTAAAACCAGGAAGGGTGAGGAAGTTTGTCAGGTTTTTATTGCTCTTGCTCACTTCCTACTTCACTTTCTACTGTATATGGTCACCAAGACAAGAAGTGAAGAAATATCTCTCTAACGGGAACACATTCAGCAATGACAAACTGGCAGGGGCTATATCCCTTCTCTGTTCTTATACATTATGGTTGGAGTTAGGCTTTAATCTGTTTTACCTATATTTTCAGACAGACAGACTTTAAATTGTGGGCTATAACTGAGATATTTAATAAGAAAGTACCAACAAGTTAATGTTTAGAATTTTTTTGCAGTAAAGCATTTTCTCAGTTTGGATAAGGTAGCAGATGTTCTCAAACATTTTACAGCAAATAAACAATTGCTTAAAAAAACAAGGACCCTTTCCAAGGACTAGTTGTGCTTGGCATGCAGAATGTATAGCTGCAGCTGCCCAGTCCACACTGAGAATTTTACTAACTCTGTAGCTGACAGCTGCCTCCCAGTCCCAGCCCTTGGAGTAACAGATGCCTACTCTCTTTCATGTAACAATTTCACTACATGTTGTATTTGTAGGAACACAATAAATGTGACATTGTTCAGATTTCTCCTGCCTGCCTCCACTTTTTTAACTGCTCTACTTCCATATGAACTAGAATTCTCATAAAACAGAGACGTTTAAACCATATAGGTCAGCAGTCAATCCACATTTTAATGTATATTATATAAATTAAACCTTACTGATTTCTTCACGTAAAAGATAAAACAATATCTGCTATTAGATGATTATTGTTGCATAGTTACAGTTATACATAGCTATATTTTCATGTATTAGTAGAGTCTTTTCTTACAGGTTTCTTAATAGAAAAATAAGTTCTTCAAAAAGTGCCAAGAAATACTTGTTGATAATGTCAAAAACTCAGCTGTCCTGTACACATTCCTGTGTTATCCCAAGAAGTCAAATTAGCCTTTCTGGACCTTCTTCTGGGTTTACAGAACCATTATTGTTCATATGATAAAGAGAGTAGAAGAATTTGAGTGGTTTGGCAAAAGACAACTGGGCAGGGCTGACACCATGCAGTTCACAAATATGCCAGCATTTCAGAACAGAAAACTACTGTATGAGCTAGCTGCATTTCTGCCAGATCAGCAGGCATTGTTCTGTACCTGCAGAGTCTTTAAAGAGATAAAACAAAGGCACGGACTCCACCTTACCAACCAATCAGCGTCCTTCACCTACCTCTGCTAATCGCTCCACTGGCTCCCACTTGCCAAATTTATAAAATTAAAATTACTAACAATAATCTACAAAGCCATCTACAACTCCACCCCAACCTACATCACCAACCACATCTCAAAATATCACCAAAACCGCCGCCTTCGCTGTTCCCAAGACCTCCTGCTCTCCAGCTCTCTTGTCACCTCCTCGCATGATTGCTTCCAGGATTTTTCCAGAGTGTTTCCCATCCTCTGGAACTACCTACCCCAATCTGTCCGCTTATCTACTACTCGGTCTACCTTTAGGCGATCTTTGAAAACTCAACTCTTCAGGGAGACAGATTTCACCTCGATATAACCATCCTCTCATTTCTTCCATTAAATCATCCCAAACAGTTATTACTTTTGTATCACTTGCCCCTCCTACTAGATTGTAAGCTCTTACGAGCAAGGCCCTCCTACCTCCTGCCATGAAATTGTATTGTTATTAACTATATTGTCTCCCTCAGTTTTGTAAAGCGCTGCTAAAAAACTGTTGGCGCTATATAAATCCTGTATAATAATAATAAGAAGAAGAAAAATGTGAATGTATTGCAGTTATGTACTGCACTGCATTGTTTTTTACTATTATTTTGCCTTGTTAATTAATGTAAATGTAGTCCTAAAGTACCCAGCTGCTGTGTTAAAGTACTTTACACCACTCTGGCATACAAAAACCACCTCTTTTCCATTAATCATAAATATGGATAAAGTGCAATTTTCAACCAATATATTGTGTCTATCCATCATTAACAAGCTCCAACATAAGCGCTTGTATAAATCAATTACTTATTCATACAGTGCTGGTAGTGCAGGAAAAATCCACTGTACACAAGTGTGACTCCAAATCCCTTCTCTGTGCTTAAATCCAAATTGGACAAACTCACTGGAAGGATGTGACAACGTTTTAAATAGCATACTGCGCTATGTTTCCCGGTATCAATATTGCACAGTACTTGTTCACAAGCTTCCCTTGGTTCCCCTCACGCTCCTCAGAAATTCAAGGGTAGTAAACCATAAGAGAACTCCAATAGTGTAAAACCATTACAAAGATATTTATTTAAAACAATATTAAAAACATTTACATTCTTTCACACTTCACAATCTTTCTACACTTTTGTTTATTGAGTTTATAAATAGGTCCACTAATGATATGAGTAATGTAAGTAGGAAAACGTAACTAGTCACCATAGTATAGGAATAATAGGTATAAGATTTGAGAACAGTTAAAGGATTGTAGTTACAATAAACAGTACCATGGTAAGATATAGGGTTAAATTATCAATGGGGGAAGAGGTAAGTCAGTAGGGAAGAAAGGTAGAAAAAAAAAAGAAATTATAATTGATTGATTTTGAACTAGGAAAGAAATGAAGTAGACAACAGAGAGCATGTAGACTTTGAGGAGTGTTTGAATCCCATATTTGAACAAGGCTAACTTTTCAATAAATATATTCTGGTGTGTTTGACAGAGAAATAAGAAACAAAGAACATTTGAGGATTTGTTTTTGTATTTTTTTGTTTTGTTTCTTTCCTTTGCTATCCTTACTGTCTATTCTAGCAGAATTTAGGATGTACATTTGCAAGATTAGTGGTGGCAGGAATTAGGGCATAAATATAACAAAAAGTATTTGGGTCTAGTAGAAGAAAGCACCCATTGACCCTAATTAACAGATAGATTTAGGACTAGAAAATTATCATGATGGGATTCGCCCAGTAGAAACCTAAATTTCCCAATCACAGGCCTTTATCCTAATTGGTTTCAACTGGTAGTTGGCTATAAAGAATCAATTAAGGGTGAAAAGACATTTCAGAATGAGAATTTGAAGGTATTAATAGATTCCTATGGAAGGATTAAAGTAGGCACAGGACCTAACACTTTGAGAGTAAAGTAGATCACTGAGATGGACCTCATTTGATATGTACCGTTTGAAATTCTATGGGACTTTTCCCAGGGAAAACACTACACTACAGCAGAAGGAATTAATGCTGCTTTTGAGAGTAGAGAATTTGTACGTATATTTAACTGAACATTAGGTTTGGAAGACTATTGATAGGAAATGGAGTGGTTTTATTTGTGAGGGTTTATCTGGATGTTTGGTGCACATTAAATAAATATTTAGCTCGTTGTGAAGTGTTAGAAAAATTGTGTGCATCCTCTGTGTCACCAGGAGTAAAAGCAGGTTCCTCCAAATCACAGAATCTAAGAAATGCCTTTTTATTTACCAAGGACACTCATAAGGGGTTTGATTTCCCACATGGCACACCTTCATGAATGGTTTCTGCATCTGCCCCACCAGAAAAACAGTTCATGTTTTGTTCATGTTGTACTGATGTACTAAATCCTCAGACAAGTCATTATTTATGAATCAACATAGGGTATGGCAGGTGGAATTTTGAAGTTTAATTCACAGATAGAAGACTAAAGCAAAAGGTAGATTCATGATGGGTTTATACAATATTCATGTAGTACTTATGGTGTGGAACTTAAAGTGGAACTAAAGGTTCTCAAGCTTTGGAAGGTTTTTGCCATAATGCACAAGCATGCACACCATGCTTTTCGTGTAATGGCACACTTACCTCCTGTAGCTATCTCCATTAAAGACATGTCCAGGATGCTTAACAGTACAAATCTGTTTTACACCAATTCCTCTTTTACCCTGTACTGAAAAAAGGCCAGAAATGTGTAGTCGCTTCTTCCGCCATCACCACTATCTCAACCACCGCTTCTTCTAGGTCCTGTCAGACTCTTCTTTGGCCATTGTATAGACACACTTATGCATGCTGGAGTTAGATTGTCCCTGGCTCCTCGATCTATTATCGACATGCTGAGAATGACCTGATATACTGTTTACACTTGTTACATGCAGAACACACATAGAAGAAAAAAATCGCTAATAGGCAAGGAAGAAGTTTTTTTTGCGAGTCTTTGCATGTCTCCTCCAAAAAACAAATCTAACTCCTAGAGATATTTTATTGCAAAATTTTAGTTACATTTTAAGGGATAATACTCTTTTTTCTATTCCATGTTTTCCATTTCCACGTGTGATTTTTCTTGCATTGTACTAATATGCACTTCATATTTCAAAAAAATATATGTTACTTGGTGACTGTATGTGTTTTTTTAATTATATTAGAAGACAAAGCACAATATTAACCAAAAAAAAAGAAAAACATTTTCTGATGGCTGCTGATTAACAGCACATGGGAACAAAGGGTCCAGCTTTCAGAAGTGCCCGACAAAGAAGGTATATGCCACCTAAACAAATCAGGATGTATATTTCTTTTCTTTGTGCAGGTTACTTTTTTTATAGCAGAATTATTGTTTTCCATGAATAATGGTCCAGGTTTTCATTTGCTCAAGTTTATATAAACTAGCTCATCAAATTGTGGATGTCTCACCTTGCAAAGAAGACATTAATTTACAAAAGCTTGTGGGTTTTCATTTTGCTGTGCAGTGTTCAGTTTTCAGAAATCCAGTATCAAAGCCATGTTCAGATGATCTCCAACTCGCCTATTTAGCTAAAGGCTTGGAGCCTCAGTGAGTGGAGCCGGAGATTCTCAAGATTCCCACGACATAGCAACCATGCTTTAGTGAGTTTCTACAGCTTGTTATGAGGCATGCCACTCATGGTTAGAAGAGCTATATTTTCATTTAGTCTGAATGCTTGGCACACTCAGACCGTAAACATAAGCCTAGGTACAAATGGAAGGGATTATTGGTTTGAGCACGCCGTGATGAAAGTGATTAATAATTAGTTTTACTATCATCTTTCTAAGATTAAATAGCTACAAACAAACCTGACCCTTTCTATCTGTCCATCTTTTCAGAAATCTTGTTACACAGGCATTGGTTTATATGAAGCTTTATTTGCAAATCTTTGGTGGGGGGGTGCAGTGTTTTACCCAGATCATATTACCTCTATTACCAGTAACTTGTTTCTACTTCCCTTTTTCTGGATTTATTTAAACCAATAATGAACAGCAAGAGCAATGTTAACATTTGAAGGAACAGTCCTTACTGTATGTCCTTCTTTTGGTGCTGACTCTGAACACAGACTGATGAACTCCCATTCTTATCATAACAACAATTTTAGTATAAGCACTTATTGGCTGTCCCACCAGTTGTACATATCAGCAAGAACAAGAAGGAGTGTATATATCAGGGAGGTGCGGTCAGGGGAGGCCGCACCTGGAATTATGGAGGAAAAAGCTGTCAGCTTCATGTCTGAAGATGACAGCTTTTTCTCCATTCAGATCGGCATCTAACATTTTACACAGCAGGGAAATCCTCCCCGCTGTGTAACCTGTCAGGGAGCCTCAGCTGTGAGGAGCAAGTGAGGGACAGGGAGGCTCCTCACTGTCTCCTCCCTTCCTCCTTTACACTAGCTTGGGGATGGGTTGGGGGCGGGGCTTTGGCCGGCTTTGGGGAATGCCTCACCCAGAGCAAGAGGTCCCGCTTGTCACTGGTATATATATATTAACAAGAGTCTGGGAGCCATCCTCTTTCTTTTGTATTGTGTATTCATGCTATTTTTCAATTCATATTTACCTTTTTATAGATGTCTTTAGAGCAGTCATGGAACAAGCAGGGTCCTCTTCCTTTCTGCATCTTCTCCCAGTGGTGGGAGGTCATCAGTGAAGCAGAGGGTAGTGCTGATGCGATCATGTTAGCACTGTTCAGTCTCTACATATATCCACTGTAAGTGCAAGTCAACGTGGTGTTGCCTCCTTAGGGGGCAGGTCCATAACACTCTACACTCACAGTGTCTCCTTTGTTTTCCAAGTGAAATGGCGCTGGGTGCCATTCAACCCGGAAGGTTGAAGACATCTTGTGGCAGAGAGTTACTGCAGAGGACAATGCTGAAAAGTAGGTAAATATTGCAGCTTGTGATAATTTTTCAAAGGAAAAGTCTGGAGTTAGGCTTAAACGTGCCCATATACAATGGATGAGAGTTGCCAATTAGGAAACTTTGCTCATTCAATGCTTAATTATTCACAAGGGGGGGCGGCATCTGGGTGCCCCCTTAATTAAAGGGGTACCCCAATGCAAATAAGCCCCCTTGCCCGCAGACCCCCACAACCACTGGGTCAGGGTTGTGGGGAAGAGGCCCTTGTCTCCATCAGTATGTGGACACCCTCCCAATGCCGAGGGCACGCGGCCTGGTAAGTCGCAGGGAGGGGGGCACATGATCATCCCCCGCTTTCCTGCCCTGCTGGACCAGTGCTCGGGTCTGGGTCTGGTAGGAAACGGCCTGGTATGGATTTGGGGGAAACCCCAAGCACTTTTTTTTTTAACTTGGGAGGGGTCCCTCCTAACATTCCTACCAGACCTAAGGGGTCTGGTATGAATTGGGGGGAACCTCCTCTTCTGCAGACTTTAAAAAAAAAAAATTCTAATGTCACTTTGCTGCAATGAAATTTCGTCCAACAAACGAAATTTCGTCCAGACTACCGCTAACGAATTTCGGAATTAGAAATTCGGATTCGTTTGCATTCGTTATTTCTGTAATTCGGATACATCCCAATCTCCAAATTTCCGAAACTTCGTCCGAATTTTGATCCAGAACGAAACGAATCGCACATGTCTATCTACTTTTGCTCCCCGTGGTCCCTGTGTGTGTTGTTAAGTAGCCACCACTCCAATCTTGCTCCTGTTATGGACTGTCCATTGACTACAATCTCCCGTTTAGTTTACTAATTAGTACTGAGATTGTAGTCCATCATGGGAGTGAGCTTGGAGCATTGGCTACCCAAAAGGGCACATGCACTCATATCGTTTAGCCTACATAAAGTAGTATTAAACAGTCAAACTTTTTTTTCAATAATGAATCGAGATCAAACAAATATACATTGTCCACCAAAGTATTTCTTGAAATTTTTGCCAAGCTCTTACAGTTGTGATATTTCCATACAACTGACTCCAAGGGGTTGATTTACTAACCTTATAAACACGCCACGAACAAGTACACACCTCTGTAGTGTGTTCCCTCCCAGCATGATCTATTGGTGGAATCTAGCCACATTTGTAGTGTGTACACACCCAGCAGGTGTGTTGTGCAAAGCCCTGCAAAGCCCTGCATGAATTTCAAGGTGATGTTGTGTAAATTAGCTCTACATTGTGTTGCTTGCGTTGATGAATGCAGGAATGTAAATGCATGAGCTAACCATTTTTGTCTAAACTGTGAAGAAGCATTATATATGCATCATGTGCATGATTTTTCCATATATGGCATTAGTGGAAATATGCTTTTAGAGACTTGCATGCTGCTATTAGAGCGGTGTGTAGCTTATGGCGCAGAGTTGTGCAGAGTTTTAAGCAGGGACATAAAAGTGCTAAGAAATACAGTATGTTTAACCACTTGTCGACCTTACAGCAAAAGTAGAGTGGATTTGAATAAAGAAAAACAATGTTAAAAACGGCGATGTATACCATAATTTGCTAGTATGCACAACATACTGCTCAACTGCACATGATCAGTACACCCCACCCTCCCTAGTCCACTGACCTATTGTATGCTTGAACAACTCCACCCAGGTGCTTACTTTCAGAAACTTTCCATGACAGCAGCAGCCTGCTCGGGTGTTTGCATCCTTGGGTGTTGGCTGTGTTAATTTTTTTTTTTTTTTTTAAACTGAATGTGTACTTTAAGCAAGTAATGATTATTGTTTCTATTTAACCTCCAGTAAATTACCTGTAATTGCCCGTTTTTCACTATTTGTATGCAATTTTGTTTTTCATTTTTGTTCATTTTGTTTCATTCATTTTTAATGTACAACTGTATTTTACAAACTTAGGCAGCTCTGATACAAGATTCACGCAACATATGACCTACAAGTAGAGGGACTCCAAAGGCTTTTCTTATTTATCATTACATGGGTGGCCAACAAAGCTATTGGCGTTAATTTATTTATGTAGAGATTGTGAAAGGGAAAACGTTGTTTACATTTATGTTTATGCAGGATAGTAAAAAAAGGATAATTGATCACACCTTCACTTTATTCACTAATCTAAGTGAACATTCTCTAGTACTACTTAGTAAATCAAGGCCACTGACTATAATTTTTGTTTTTCTCATTTATTCAGCAGTCAGCAAAGGCAAAGAAGCAAATGAAAACGTATAATATCTGATTGCGTTCATTTTTTTTTTTTTTGTAAAATACCTCCAATGTGTTGACATTTAACACTTATTCCATTTGTGTATAAGCAATTTACACAGATGTTTTGTTTTGACCAAAGGTGTGGCAGGAATTCTAAGCATGAAAATCCTGTCTTTTCCCTTGCCTTTGCATGACATATGTGTGTGGCCATGGGTTATTTAGAGGCATTCTGCATTTTTACAAACACCATCAGGCTGTGAACACATGGGTCAATAAACATGTCCTACATTTCGAGGACTATATTTATTTGGCTACACACCTACTCTAAATAGATTTCTATAAATTCAAGACTCATGCATTGCAGCTATGTTAATGCCAACATTACCGCCATATCACTGATATGAAAACATCACATTTAAAGGAAAACTCTAAGGATTAAAGAATCTTTAAAAAAAGAAAAAAAAATATTTTGCAGCTTGCAACTCCTTTGATGTGTGGCTGTGTTATTTTCATTTTGCAAGATTAAACTTGAACGACTACTACTAATGTAATAGAGCTGAGAGAAAGATGTGTTCATAGTCCAAATCAGGAAAGCTGTGTAGTTTGAAAACTAGGGCTAGTTACAGTAGGGCAACTGTAGCACTAAGGGTATCCGGTTCAAATCTCGGCCAAAACATTATCTGCAAGGAGTTTGCATGTTTTCCCTGTGCTTGTGTGGGGTTTCTCTGGGTAATCCGGTTTCCTCCCACACTCCAAAGACATGCTGGAAAGTTAATTGGCTCCTGTCTAAATTGGCCCTCGTATGTATGCATGTGAGATAGGGGCCTTAGATTATAAGTTCCTTGAGTGCAGGGACTGATGTGAATGTGCAACTATGTAAAGAGCTCCATAAGTTGTTGG
This sequence comes from Nanorana parkeri, assembly GCF_000935625.1. Lineage (NCBI taxonomy): Eukaryota > Metazoa > Chordata > Amphibia > Anura > Dicroglossidae > Nanorana > Nanorana parkeri. The sequence continues at coordinate 2,859,009 of NW_017306290.1, read as the reverse complement.
CGCTATATAAAAATGTCTGTAATAATAACTGGGCAAAGCTACCCTAGGAGAGGAAGTGCAATATTTGCAGGATTACAGAATAGAAATAAAGAAACAAAAAGCCTGAAAAAAATGAATGCAGCCTTCACATCTAAGGGGTGGTAATCTGCAATATATTACATTTTGATTTTTTGTTTAGATATTCTTTAACTGCAAGGTAAACTTTTTCTTTTGTTTGTGTTTTTGTTATTGTTATTGTTGTCTGTGTCCATGTTTTATATTTCCCCTCACTTTCTGCCATGTATAACGGTTGTCACCGTGACATTGAGGGTAATTTTTTCTGACCTAGCCTCATATAGAAGTAAATAACCCTTTAGAAGTTCTAATCCTTCCTTCATCTATTCAAAAGTTTTTAAAAAGTTGGCTTTTGATGAGGGAAAATTGCAGAAAGGACTAGTCCTACACAGTGACTGACAGAAAAGACATAAATCAGATTTGTATTATCACTGAAAAATGACAGGTGCTTGAGTGGAGCAGCTATTCATATAGATACTTGAAGATATCAGTCTAAAGCATTCATCCACATTCATGAACATATGGTGCAATGTACTACATGAGTTCAGTAGAGTAAATCCCTGTAATACATTTTATTTAGTATACCAATCCTACTTAAAAATTGCAATAGAGACTGTACATCAACAATGATAACTGTATCTAGTGATCATTATTTTACAATAGTAATTTCTCATTCCTGCTAATGATTCTAGACCTGGAGCTTGACTGATGACACCTACTGTATATTATTTAGGTTGCTAATTAAATTATTTTAAACTTCTTAAATTTACACTTTGAAGATATTACTGTACCCCCATAAAAGTGAGAGATTGATTCACTGATTGATTGATTGATTGAGTGATTGACATCTCCACTCTGAACTTTAAGCCCAACTGCACTTAAAAAGTATTTTCTTCCCTCCATCCCTCCCACTCACCTCTAACCCATCCTGGCAGGCTTTTGTTTCCCCTTTCCTTGTGAAGCCAAATGTACTCATATACATTTCCCCTCTAGATCCCTCAACTACACTGTTTCCAGGTGGGGGGACCACAAACCTATTGGTGGGATAGCAACTGAGATCAGCAGTCCCCTTCTCTCCCATCCACTGATGTCAGTCCTCTTCTGGATCCTGAGAGGACCCCGGCCAATAGATATTCAACAGAAAGTGTCCATGTCATGCTGGCGCTGACGTGGAGACTCAAAGAAGGACTCAAGCAGGAAGTAAACAGAAGAGGAGAGGACTTTGGGCTGCGGTGTCACATGACCATGGCTTAAGGTAAGTAAAAAAAAAAGTAAAAAGAGACAATCATCTCATAATAGTTTGTTAGCACTGTCACAATATTTTTATGGAGGTGTTATGTTGCTCCTCCTTTCACTGACCTGAGGACCTGAGGCACTTTGACCATGGAATGCCACTTGCTGGATATGGGCTGCCTAACACGCCAAAAAAAGAAGTATGTACTCATTTTTTGTAATGCAGAGTACTGCAATGTGCGGTAATGCATTACCATGCTTTGTGGTGCACGCCTGGTGGCAAGGTACTTTGGAGTCCCATTAACAATGAATGACACCTAATCGCTCCATTGCACATTAATTAACTCTGTATGCCATGCTGTATCCTCACTATTCCACACTGACTCACTCCATATGCCATGCTGTACGTTCACTATTCCACACTGGTTCAGTCTGTATACATTCCCCATTCTACATTAGCTTATTCCATATACCATGCTGTAAAATCACTATTCCACACTGTCTTTTCCAGCATGCCATTTTGTACGTTCCCTTCTCTGCAATGCCTCATTTCTTCACCTCATTATTTTGCACAGAAGGTAATTCCCCGTCCTCCACAAGCATATGGAATACCATGGGACAGAAGGAGTCAAAGCAGGAATATGAGAAGGAATAATGATGGCAGTTAGCATAAGAAGTGTTGGAACACTGGTAGTGAGGAAGAGGAAATATTTTAAGAGGCTTCAAGAGAGAGGTTTCACTCTTACCCAATTCAAGGGGAAAAAATGTATGGGATCTAATGCCACCATCCCAAAGGGAGCCCAAACTGACCCACTCTGAGGAGGCATTGCAAATAAACTATTTGTTGCATTTTCTGATAGTGGTTGGATCCCTGCACTAGAGTCATAGCTGTGGGGGGAATATTTATAGTACAGGTTGCCCCTACTTCCAAAATGAGGCTTTGGCAGCGGACACTTGTTGCTGACACAGAAAAACCTGTCATTTGTTTGCAGCACATCACACCATACTTGTGTGGTAACGTTTTGTGCACGAAAACACCACAAATGTATTCCCCTATTGCCATAGCTACCATTACATTTAGGAAATTGCCTTTATTAAAAAAAAAAACAGACTGGCAGGCCAGTGGGAAGCAGAAGTTCTGCAAGCAGAGGTAGTATGTTTTGTTTTTGTTTTTAAAATAGTATGTACAGATTTAAATTTCTTTATAATTTTAATTTTTTCATTTTTTTCCTTGTAAGGCCATCCCTGCCCTGGTCAACCAAGCACAGGTAAGGATGGCAATGCAAACAGGGTACTTTTCTTAGGCCTAAATACCACTGTGTCCCTCTGCAAACATAAAAAAGCATTGCTGCAAACAGAAGGCAGCTCCAAGAAGATATAGAGGGTTATTCACAAATCTAGCCGAAGGATCAGCCATAGCTACGGCTAACCGGTGTATGCCTGAATGTTATCTGGGGGAATACAGGGGGTGATGCATATGAGTGATGTAACCTGAGGTGATTTAGGTGAACACTGTTTTTGTGCATCTGGTCTTGAATAGTATTGTGATTGTAATGTCTTCCTTATATTGTAAAGCGATGCGCAAACTGTTGGCGCTATATAAATCCTGTATAATACTAATAATAATAATAATTTACTATGGGTTAAGAGACCAGTGCCTACAAACCCTACACTTATTTCTCCCGATGCAGTTTATCAACAGCAGTCCTTATGATTTCTCTATCACAGCTATGCACATTGTCAATATGACTGCTGGGAACTCGGCCTTTTATAGAGAGCAGGGTTGGCATAAAGCATAGCCCCATTATTGGTAATTCAAAGCCATGTGACCTAAGTTCAGAGGCCAAAAAAATGCATTATTTTAGTTGTTTTTTATGGTGGTGAACAACCGCATTAGTTCACAGTTTTCCAAAACTGTTTGCTTTGACCCCATGCTCAGCCCAAACCTGAAGCTCATCCTTAGTGAACAGCAGTGATATTTAATTTGGATTTTACAGTAGTCATAAAGTACAGTTTTTCAAGAAACCAAAGGGCTAAAATGTGAGTGTAACATTCAGCTCTCACTTTTTAATCAAGACTTATAAATAAATAGACTGATAAATCACAAATATTTATGAAAGGGAATAGATAAGAAATGCATTTGGAATGAAATAATAGTTAGACGTGTGCATATTTTCTTTTAACAATGGCTGTTTAAAATTTCAAGACTTCTCAGGAGGTGCTCAGTACCTGTTTGAGTACTAAGAATATTGCATGAAGCCATTTCCTCAGCATTTCCACATAAATATAAATCGATTTTAGAAATATGTTTTTACACTTTTTTGAAGAAATTACCAGTAATTTATTATAGCCCAAAAAACGGGAAAATTAAATTATTTCATGTAGAGTGAATCAGAAAAAGTAACTTTTTTCAAGGTTAAGTAGTTTGCCCTTTTTTACTTTTCAACATTTCACCATTTTTTGTACTTTTTTCATCACTACTTTTTTCCTACATTTTGTACTTTGATACTGCAACTTTTGTAACAGGGTTATTCACAAAAGGGTGAAGAGTTTGGAGAAGGCAGGAGAAGTGAACAATCTAGGACAACATAAGCTAAACTGGAAAGTGAGCTGAATTGGATAATTGTTCCAAATCAGCTATTTTGGCCTAGATTGTGCACTTCTCCTACCCTCTCCAAACTCTTCACCCTTTTGTGAATAACCCTGTTAGTGTTTTTAAAACCTGAAAATATGCTAAGGTTTTACCGCAAAATAAGGAAAAGTGCAGTAGAACAAAAATTAATTCGTTTACCCTGTTTAAATCCCTTAGAAAAAAAACATAACATACATATTTACAAGCATAGGTTACATTTTAATTTATATGTTTGATTATTTTATTCACGAAGGTACAGACGTAGGCAAATTGCATGTATACTAATTTAGCACTCACATTCATTAAATATTAATGTTCATTACACCAAAAACAAATTCAATTTAATAAAAAAATGATAATCATTACTATTTAATCATTATTATAGTGACTTCATTTAAATCATCGTTATTTTGAATGGACATCTTGCATTATATGGAATACTTATGAAGTATTATTAATAAACCGAATTATATTTTAAAGTCAAATTTTCCTTTAGTTCAGTAAAATAAAAAATAGAAAATAGAAATGCAATATTAAAAAAATATGATTTGAGAAAAATCTGAAATAACGAAACAATCAAATTCAGCAAATTCAAACCTTAAATATCAATCCAGATGTCAAAAGGATAATAATAAATACACTGAAAGAAAAAAACACTATTATAGTATGCTGGGAAGTGGAATTTAGTAGTTATGTAAGCCAGCAAAAAATTAATTTTGTTTTATTTCGGATTTTTCGTTATTTCCTTTTTTTGGGATTTGGGTCCGAAAGTCAATTCGGTTAAGGATTCGGATTTTCATTATTTCGGATGCGGTAATATTTAGGAACAAATTTTTGTTGCAGAAAAGTTAGAAGCGGGTTCACAATATGCCCTGGTGTGAACGCCTTAGGGCATAAATAAGCTGAAGTTAAATATTAATATTTGAGTGAAGTGAAAGGGCTAGATCAGATTCAATTCATCCACAAGGTATGGTAAATAGCTTGTCTCAGATCGATACCTCCCTACCAGGGGTGATCATCCTCTTTGACTGAGCACAGAGCTTCGAGCGGCGGACACACATACAGGTTATTCAGTATAGGGTGAAGATTGTTCACTTCTCCTGCCTTCTCCAAACTCTTCAGCCTTTTGTGAATAACCCTGATAGAGTAGTGAGGGAGAAATAGGACACCCAGCTAGGCATCCAAAATATATGAATCAACCCTAGAGATTAGACATGTGCGCTTAGTTTCGTTCCGAATCGAAATTCGGACGAATTTTTGGAAATTTGGAGATTCGGATGCATCCGAATTCCGAATTACTGCTAAAACAAATACAAACGAATCGAAATTCGGACGAAATTTCGGAGATTCGGATGCATCCGAATTCCGAATTACAGCTAAAACTAATGCAAACTAATACGAATTCCCAATTTCCTGAAATTCGTTAGCGGTAGTCCGGTCGAAATTTTGTTTATTGGACGAAATTTCGTTAGCAGCAAAGTGACATTAGAATTTTTTTTTTTTTTAACAGTCTGCAGAAGATGAAAAAAAAAGCGTGAGGTCCCCCCCCAATTCATACCAGACCCTTTAGGTCTGGTAGGAATGTTAGGAGGGACCCTCCCCCAAGTTAAAACAAAAAAAAGTGCGTGGGGGTTCCCCCCAAAATCCTACCAGACCCTTTAGGTCTGGTAGGGGAACCCCAGCCCCTAAAAATGGGGGGGGGAATCGTGGGGTCCCCCCTAATAGTCCTACCATACCCTTGATCCGAGCACTTATGAAAAGCATTATGACACCTTGGCTCACAGACCCGAATAGCATTCGGAAACTCACGAATAGCACTCGGGAGTTTCCGAATGCTATGTAGTATTTGACGGCTGAGAATGTCAAATGGCAAAGTGAGCCGTGACGTCACGGCTCGCTCTGCCCATCTGTTGACATTCGGGCTGAATGTCATTTTGCGGCGAGTTTTCGCCGGGTTCGGGTGGTCGTCGTGCGGCGAGACTTTTATTTTATTTCGGCAGGTCGGTGGGGGTCGTGCATCGTGATTGACGCTGGATTACATCCATGGAGCCATTTTTTTTTAATTAAAGGAATAGTCAAAAATTGAGTCTTTTTTTTTCAATTAAAGGATTTTATCTAAAAGTCTGGACTTTTTACTAACTATTTGATTTAACCCCTTACTCATTCACAAGGGGGGAGGGCGGCATCTGGGTGCCCCCTTATTTAAAGGGGTACCCCGATGCAAATAAGCCCCCTTGCCCGCAGACCCCCACAACCACCGGGTCAGGGTTGTGAGGAAGAGGCCCTTGTCCCCATCGGCACGGGGACACCCTCCCAATGCCGAGGGCACGTGGCCTGGTAAGGCGCAGGGAGGGGGGGGTCGCTCGATCGCCCCCTCTCCTGCCCTGCCGGGCCAGTGCTCGGATCAAGGGTCTGGTAAGACTGTTAGGGGGGACCCCATGTTTTTTCCCCCATCCGAATCCCTCAACTAATTCAAAGGCGGACCCAAATCCGAAAAACGAAATATGCAAAATCCGAATCAAAATGAAACTAAACGAATTTTCTGCTGGTGCACATGTCTACTAGAGATCAATTGGGTGACAGATATCAAAGCCAAATTCCCTGTTTGGAGATAATATTTCAAATTTAGCAGTACGGCATTTGGATGTGCCTCAAAATTTAGAATATACTACCCTAAAAATATTAACCTTGGTTCTTGTTTAGAGGTTCAAGCAGGAGAGTGAAGCTACTCGTATACCCTTGAATAAAGATCGGTGCTTCTCTACAGTGGATGGCCATCCTCTTTTACTGAGCATGGAGCTTCAGAAGAGATTCAAATGGAGCAGTTAAGGAGGAAGGAGACACAACGGCCTAGCCAGCCAAATCAGCCAAATCAACCCTAGCAATCAATTGCATACACTTGCAGACTTTGTCTTTGATAACCCTGAAACAATTACCTTGGATCATGTTTGGAGATAACATTTGAGGTTTAGCAGCACCACATTTGGGTGTGCCTGCAAACTTGTAACTATTTAATAAATATGCAGTTAACAACATATTCTTAATGAGGTGGTGACAAGTGCAACCACTATATGCACAGTGCACTATCCAATGGTGTGTCCAGCATGGTTTCAGTTTACTTTGTTCAGCTATGGAACTTATGCTATTGCAAGTCTATAAATTACTATTTATATACCAACATTATTTCACATTTGAATATTTGCATTTGCAATCATTTGAAGAAAAAAGAGTGGACAGATGATTCATTATCATACAAATGATCAACTCTCTTGTCTCAAGTATTTCCCACAATTGCAATAATATGTGTTAGGTTATATATATTAATGTAGATGAGTAAGAGTTTCCAGTCAGACAAAAATGTTTGGGGTATAGCATCATACTACCCTTTTTATATTGATACAACAAGAGTATCAGTGACGGGATTCGGTTGCTCTCCAAGTTTCCAAATTATGTCACTTAAGGTCACATGACATTTGGGGACTTTATACTTTGATTGCTCATGCTGTCAGTCTATATTTCTCCTCTGGATGTCATAGGACACTCTAGGCTAGAAGCTAACTTGTATTATTGCTTGTGTCAAAGAACCTTTACTACCTATTGTATATTTTAAATATCTTTATCCTGTTAGGATAAACAGCGAGTACTGGTATAAGTCATCTAACTAATTATAACCTAGATCTGGCATTTGCTCATCTAAGTTACTTCTTCAAGACAAAAATAGGAGGCTTTGTGACTGTCATGTGCTTGACAAGAAATAAGGCAGTGGGCCAAGACACATTTGAGACAGATGGAATTTCTTGCTCCTGTGAAAATACAGTGCTAATATCATCCTGCCCTCTCCCCTCTTTAGACACAAGTGGATCTCTAGTACAGTGAACTGTCACCCGAAACTAACGAGCAGGACGTGTTTCCTAGCAATGCAAGCTTCGGGCAAAAGTTCATGCCTTGGCAGCCCTATGCCAACTTGGACGGAGATTTTAGGAATGGCTAGAAAATATTTTAATGTAATTCACCTTGCTGTGGTATTTCATTGATAACCTTTAAAAATGTAGAGATTGTGGACTAAACATTCCTCCACACGCTAGACATATTGCTAATAATAACGACACATTACATGCATAGTGCTGCCTAACTACTGGGTTTTATTCTAATAGCTCTATTCAAGAATGTAACATATTTTAATACTAGAGGATTTGTGCTTTGTTCACTGACCAAATTGCTTAAATAATGGTTGCTGGAGTTGAAGCTTGTAAGTCTGCTTTGTTTATACACACCAACCTCATTCATTCCAAACGTGAACATATCAGATGCAGTACAATTGTTGTTGTTAGTGGCCTTGAACAGCATGTGTGCTGTATGTGTGACAATAGTCTACAAAATGTGACCACCTGGAATATTCGTGCAATTTTCCATCTGTTAATTAACAGGCACACTATAAGGTCACCGTGCACATCAATAAGAATGCACTGAGGCTCCACATCAAAACTTAAAATAAGCTTTTAGTTTCAGTCTGAGAATAAAAAAGTAAAAATAAAAAAACAAAACAGAAAACTTACAACTTTTTAAAAATGTGTTTTCCTATTAACGCTCCTATACATGTATTCCTATTATGCTCCTATACTGTACATGTATTCCTATTATGCTCCTATACTGTACATGTATTCCTATTATGCTCCTATACATGTATGCTCCAATCAAGTGATCAGAACAGGTAAGTCAGCCTATTTACTGATAACATTCTCAGGAGTGATGCTTGCTTCATCAAAATTGTGAACTTAGCATCCAACAGAACCACAATGGCTCCAGCAACAAACAATTACACACATTAAGGCTGAACTAGGCATATATAAAGACACAAATTGATGCAGTTTTGTATTCACTAATATATTTTCTAAATATACTTTTTAAAGGCAAGCAGTGTAAGTACATGAATTAGTCTTGGTGTCAGTCTCTTGCAGTCCCTGTAAAGCAGAGCTCAGAGAGCAGAAGGAAGAAAAAGCACGAATGGCCAATCAGTTCTTGTGCTGATAAGAAGAAAGCTAATAGGAGGAGAAAGCAGAGCGACGGATGAGTCAACACTGTGCTGACTCTGCATTCACTGTCCATGAGGCCTTGTTCACACCAATTGCGGTGCGTTCCAGAGTGGTAGCTGCTGGAACGCACTGCAATCGCTCAGAAAACTTCCCCCTTCGGTCTGGACCCGGGAGGGGCGTGGCGGTGCATTAAAGTCAATGGCACCGCAGCCACACACTCCACCCGCAGTGCAATCGGACGCGTGGCAAAACATTGCCTGCATTCCGTTCCACTGCAAACGCAAAAAATAGAGCATGCAGCATTTTCTGCATTTGCAGTGGAACGGAAAGCAGGCAATGTTTTGTTACGCGTCCGATCTCACTGCGGGCGGGGGGACGTGGCTGCGGTGCCATTAACTTCAATGCACCGTCACGCCCTCTCCTGCCTCAGAACGAAGGGGGACATTTTGCGAGCGATTGCGGTGCATTCCAGCAGCTCCCACTCTGGAACGCAACACAATTGGTGTGAACAAGCCCTGAAAGGCAGGAAAAAAGATGCCTGAAAAGTTGGTGATGGCAGAGGCGCCCGGGGACAAGACCGTGACCATGTTGTGGCAGGCAGAAAAAAGATACCCCAAAAGTCAGCGCTAGCAGAGGAGCCCAGAGACAACACTGTGAGCATCTAGATTCTGGTTCTGCAATTAGTAGGTATTTATTGGATGATAAATCGACATCAAAAACACTATCTCAATGCATTTTGTGGCTCTAGCTGGCCCCTTCCTCAAAAGGGTGTGGAGGGACACTTGCTGAGATGTGGCAAAGTTGTTACATACCAGGAGATACTGCCACATCTCGACAAGTGTCTCTCCACACCCTCCTGAGGAAATGGCCAGCTAGAGCCACGAAACACGTTGAGACGGTGTGTTTTAGGTCGATTTATCATCCAATAAATACTTACTAATTGCAGAACCAAAACCTAGATGCTCACAGTGTTGTCTCTGGGCTCTTCTGCTAGCGCTGACTTTTGGGGTATCTTTTTTCTGCCTGCCACAACAAACACTTTGGGAGTCCCCAGCCACCAAGCCTGGAACCTGATAAACAACTTGAAAAGCATCGAGCGGGTCCACACCCAAGAGCTGACAACAAAAAGGACGTCTTCTCTACAGGGACAGGTATATTCCTGGCAGGCCTTCTTTGCCTGGTATCCCTAACCGGACGTCCCGTAAAAACACCTTTGTGAGTATTTGTTTTTTCCTACTCTCACCTACCAAAATGGATTTTCACCATGCCATATAAACTACTACACTATATCAGTTCTCTCCTAGGACTTCTGCTCCTACTTTTCTTCTCCTTCTTTTCCTGGACTTTATTCCTTTTTCAAACTGTCCATGAAAGCCCAGGCTCAGAGGGAATATGTTTATTGTTGCTGGTCACAATTCAACCAAGAAGACTGATGACATCCTGAGTTTATTATTGCAGAAAAAAGTTGTTGTTTTTTTTCTTTTACAGTATTAATTATTGGGGGATTTTCTTACTAGAGTTTTCTTTAAGATTTTACACATCTGTTATGGCACCATCTGGTATACTGTATATCACTAGTGATGATCAGAATGTGCCTGGGTTCAATGCATGGAAGGTTTGGCAAACTTTAAAGAAGAACTGCAGGTAATATAAGAATTAACTCTTGCAGTGGGGCTACCCCCTGCACTGCAAGGGTTAACTGCTCATTTTGGTCTAGGCTAAAATAACAAAAATATACTTACCTGCTCCACGGTCTTGCGGCGGTGAGAAGAATCTCTCTTTCTGTACACATTCCATAGTTCCAGTTGTCCTCATTTCCCTGGCATTCACCGGGCATCACTCTTGAAAAAGTCACAAAAGACAAAACGCATCGCATGAGGTCTGATGATGCTGGGAGGATCGATTTGCCTGTCGGTGGAGTGTTTCTATTGGCAACATTTTTTATTGTAGCATGTTAGTGCATTTGTCTATTTATATTGTATACAATAAACTGTTTTACGCTATGTATGCCTCCTATGTTTTTTTCATATCCAATGGAGTATCAAACCTATTATTGAAAAGGGAGTATATTAGGAAAAGTGTGTTACCTGCATACTAGCCTGGGAGAAGTCTTAAAGTGGCTCTGCCTAACAAGGATCACCATGTGAGGAAAAGAGGCTACAGTCTGATAAAAGAAATGACTGCTATAATAAGGCATGCTTTGATCTTTGTATCTTCATACTGGGTCACATCCCTACTGGTAAGTCGTTAGACTATCAGAGGAACACGGAGGTGAAGTGGATGAAAACTCAATGGGATTACACATGAGCACATGATAGGGACTATTTAAATATTACATAAGGACTTTTCAGATATATTCTACTGTGTATGAATATTTGAATATTATCAATTTATATATTTTTTATATTATTCTATATTTTTAGATTGCACTTATATTTGAATATTATATACTATCTTTATGTTACGTTTATACATATGTTTCATCTACACTTATGGAGTAGCGGGTACATGGAAGGCAATTGTGTTTGCAAGGTACTATATACCTTTAGTGCTTTATTTTGTTGAAGAATAGCGAAACTTATTTGAAGAATCTTGCAGAAATGTTTTTATTATTTTATTTTTGTTATCTTAAGAGGACACTTGGAGATAAAAAAAATTCTAAAAGGTTTACACTGTCCCAGCTCATCATACAGGACACAGGAGACATGATTTGTGCACCCAAGTTGCACATCCGACATCTCAGAACTAGCATGGCCCCATCTATACCCCTAACCAGACAACCACAGCCATCATGATTGTACACACCATGTTAGGGTGTCACCACAAGTTGATCCCTTGGTATTAAAATGAAATCAAAATCATAAGGGGTTTGCTGAAGAGCCTTGTTTGCCACATGTATTTGTAGGCACCTAGAAGCGCATTACCTTTACAAAAGCAGAACATTTAAAATGGTTGAGAGCTATATGATAACCTTGATTTCTAAAATACCATCAAAAACATTATTATTCCCAAGGAAAATTACTAAATTCCCTATCCAAAAGCCTTGCAGAATAATATTTTCTCAAGTAATATAGTGTTTATATTTAGCTGCCAGTTTCTAACGCTGTGTTTTTGGCCACGTAATTTATTCCAAGTAGAAGGTTCTACATAGTGTACACATATTTTATTGTTGCTTTGTTTTCTTTTTACATTTTCATCAATCAGAGCAGCACTTTGTATGTATAATAGCATTGTGCACATTGTATCTTTCAAACAGCTTAGCTTGTAAACATGAGTGTATGTTCAAAAAGCATTTGCAGAAACATTTAAAAAACAAAAGAGAGGTTCAATTGTATTATATTTATTGTACTTTTTTGAATTCTTACAGGTTTAGGAACTGGTCTGTAACATAATCTTTCTTTACAATTACTACAGAGTGGTTCCTTAACAGTCTATTTCTGAGCATGCTGAGCTTTCTAAAAAGAAAACCCAGCACAGGTGGTGTGGATGGCTGCATGGACTTGTTTAGATGTGAGATGTGAGAGCTCCAGTACTTTAGCCAAGAACAACGTGTGGGAATACTCTTTTCATCACCTTTTTTACTCACCATGGGCAGGAATGGCAAGAGGGTTCCTCAAACCCCAGCACATACCCCTACTCTGGCAGTGCAGTCAAACATTGAGACCTTCAACCTGCCAGGCACTGGATAACAACCAGACCATATGACACGAGATCCGACTGACTTGGAGGCCTCCTCCCTCCACAGCAGGACCCTCATGTAGACACTGACTCCTCCTTTAATGGGGATGACCATTCTGATCCCCGCAGGATGGATCTATTTCAGCAATACTTCTCCTTACTGTGGACAAAGACGGAGGTAGAGAGTATGTGTTCCCGCCTTGAAGCGTTTCACAAGCAGCACATGTCGAAACTAAAAGAGAGCCAATAGCTTCAGTGGCTGTGCCTCCAGCTAGGACGGACCAGGATCATTTCTTTCTACTCTTCTTGTTTCTCTTTTCTCTCTTTTTCTATGTTTCTTTTCTGGTCGTGAGGTGGGGTGGTCCCTACTGCAGCATCTTTGTTCCAATAGATATAGCAATGACTAATTTGCACTGCAGATAGGCTTGTTGAATGTTTGTTGAAGGGGTTTTAATTCTCCACAGAAACGTTCTAAGATCCTGTACAACATGTACAAACTCCGCAATCATATTCTCTTTCTGCAAGAAACCCATTTTCTGCTGAATAAATTCCTGAAGTTATCGTGTTGTTATTATCCTAAATGAGCTCTTAGTTCTAATCCTTACCCCAATACCAAAGGAGTTGCAATTGAGGTTTAATTCCCTCTTGCTATGTTAGATAGTTGCACAATGTGTTGATCAATAGGGGAGATTTGTGTTTTTAAAATGCTTCATTTTTACTAAGGTTCTATATATATATATCTATATATATTTATATATATATATATATATATATATATATATACAGTACATATATACACTGAGTGGCCAGTTTATTATGACTACCTGATGTTTTTTAGGCAAATTAGCTATAATTAGCTATAATTTAGCGCTGAAGTTGCTAGAGGGCCAGACCATTATAAATAGGGAAGCAGGTTGTTTACCACGATTGTACAAGACAACAGAAGGGCAACAGTGCAGTGCCAGATTCCTCGCATCACCTTTCACCATCTCGTGGAGTCACGAGGCGGCCCAACAAAGAAATCTTGTGGAGTTATCTCGTGGCCCAACGAAGTACTGAAGGGGTTGTCATAATAATCTGGCCACTCAGTGTATATATATATATATATATATATATATTCCCAACCAGGGGCAGATCCCAGTTGGTTGATTTGTGGCATATACAACACCGTCAGCATAGGAATTGTACCTATTATTCAGGTCCACATCAATCCCATAGTAGGATAGCTTTTTTTCTTATCTCTCATCACACTGTCTTGGCTCCCTGCTACTACCATTGGGACTCAAATATGGTCTGATCATTCACCTATTTCTTCATAAATTCAGGCCCCTGGTACTGTTAGTGCTACTTTTGCATGGAAACTCAAGGAAAACCTTTTGATAGCTGTCTCTTGCAAGGCAAAACTTCACTGCATTGAGAGGCATTGAAGGGACCTCTTAGAGGGGCCTTTACTATACATGGTGTTAGGACTTGTGCCATTTTACTTAAACTTTTATCTACTCTTGCTGACCTAGAAACATCACATAAGCAGAATCCTACCCCCCTCTTGTTACAGGACTTGACTAAGACTAGAATGGAGATACCTAGGGTGATGGATACAAAGTCCCTTTCTTACAGGGACCACATTTGGACCATCTATTATGAATATGGTAACAGGAGTGGTGGTCTCCTGGCCTGGTCAGTTCGCAAACGAAGGGCTGCAACCTACATCTCTATATAGGTATAGGTCGCCTTTTAGATTGCCCCCAGGAATTCCGCCCTCTGTTGAAGATGTCAAAGTCACCAATGTTAAGCCTATTCTCACCCCAAAAATGGTCTTGTTATTCATTATTCCGGGTTCTGTTTCGAAGGTTAAGAAATCCCTGCTTCATATTTTTCATAAATGCAGTGAGGGCTTTAATTCCCAGACACTGGAACTCCACATACATTTCATCTGCCCAGGAATGGTCTGCTGAATTGCGTTGTATAATTAGGATACAGGAGCTGGTTGCCCAACGTGCGGATTGCTACAACTCCTTTGTGAATCATTAGCTCTGTGGATTCTGTTTATGCATATGGAGGATTATCAAACCCTAACTTGGGCCCTTGCTTACATAGATATATATCTATGCTATGTTCTATGAGCTATATGAATAGTTTCATTCAGTGGGGACCACCTCACCCCTCCCCTCTTTGTGTTTCTCTTCTCCTCTTTGACTTTTTTTCCTTTCTCTACCTTACTTCTGCTTCTTGCTGGGGGACTGATCTCTTATAACCAATCCCTTATTATTTCTTATGTCCTACACAGGTTATCTATATGCTATGTTGAGATGCAAGGATTCCAGCTGTTGGAGAGACTACTACATTCTTCAAAATGGCTATTTAGAAATAGTTTTGTCCAATAATGGATATGGTATAACCTGTTGTTGCACTATGGGTACCCAGGTTCCTAAGAGATAATTTCAGTCGATATACTGGCTAGGGCTGAGGGATGATTGTCTTGCTTCTGAGCAATCTTGTTATTCCATATGCTGGCTATTTTGCTCTCATTTTGTTTGTTTTGCTTGTTTTTTGTACAAGAAAAAATGATTAAATAAAAAAGAAAGAAAGCCCATCACTAACTCTGCAGTTGTTGACTACTCCTTTCAGCTCCCTGTGTGTTTTCAGTCTAGCTGAATTACTTATAATCAAATAACACCAGGCACCAGGTAGGTCAGGAAATTTACAGCATATCAGTAAAACGCTGGAGAGAACTTTACCTGCTTGCTGTACATGTTAAATATAATATATGCATATGTAATGTTTCCTTTGACTAAAAGGTCTAAAATATTTCTTACAGTTCTGTGATTTAGTCTTGAACAAAAACATAAATAACATACCAAAATAAAAGTTATACAAAAGAGTCCTTTTAAGCAGTTTTCTTAAAGTCCTTGACATTCTAGCATGGGACTGTTGACTACAGTTGTCGCTGAAAGTGCTAACTGTATCTTTAACAACCATTTAGGAAGCTTCAGCAGATCTATAAAGCATTTTTTGCAAGTTCTGGGAGACTATTAGGCTAAGCTTTGCACTAAAGAA
Organism: Nanorana parkeri; assembly: GCF_000935625.1. Classification (NCBI taxonomy): domain Eukaryota; kingdom Metazoa; phylum Chordata; class Amphibia; order Anura; family Dicroglossidae; genus Nanorana; species Nanorana parkeri. The sequence continues at coordinate 2,843,322 of NW_017306290.1, read as the reverse complement.
GCCAAATAATAAATATTCTGCTGGGCAAATGTCATTCAGACAGCATTTCCACTACTAGACGGAGCCGAGGACATCTGTAGTCAACAGTCCCCTGTCAGAACATTAATCACTTTAAGAAAACTGCTTAAGACAAAAATACAAAACTGTAAGAAATATTTTATACCTTTTAGCCAAAAGAAAGATTTATAAATAGACACTTTATGTTTACCAATGCCTGCTTTCGCTTGCTAAATACCTGCTAATTGTGTTAATGTCTACATAAGTGTTTACATGCTAAGACTAAAATAAACCCATGTAATCTTTGGGTACCTACAGGCATTAGAAAATGTTTGCCTGATCCACCTGTTTATGGTTGGATCTAAAAGTGCTTGTACATCTGTAAGCCTTTTATGCTTCCCCATGACCGAGCCTGCTTAGTGGAGAAGTGGATCTGCCAAAATGTATTTTCCCAATGGATCTTACAAACATGAAATATCACCAGATGCAAACTTGTATTCCGTTTATACAATGAATGTTAAGCAGCCAGATTTTGCATGAACGTCTGATAACAACACACACACACAGCTCCAAGGCCGAGTATCAATTTTCCAATGATTTAAAAGGAGCAGCTAAATTCAAGTTTCTATGCTGTCCAACATCTAACAAGGTAATATGGGTTACGTGGCCACAGCAGCAGTCAGGAAGAAGCAACGTCCTGACTGCTCAGCTCTGAGGTGACTGTAGATGTCCTGTATAAACCCACCACTGAATTCTTGTATGTGGCTATTATCAACATGTTACACAAAGCAGATGTGATACTATGAAGACTCATAGGGGTCTATTATTGGCTATTGCAAATTGAAAAAGCCAATAGGAATCTAGCAATGCATTCAAATGGGCAAAAACATTTTTTTTTTATTTCTATTCTGACACGGCTCCGTGGCGGCCGGGAGCAGAAGACTCTCGGAGTCTGGAGATCAGTGTCCCTGGTTAGCAGGTAACCAGGGACGCTAAACTCTCTGCAAGTGGCCGGAGCTCCGCCCAGCTGTCAGCAGCAGGCTGTCGGCCAGCTAATGGCCAGCCGCTCGGCCAGCTTCGGCTTTCAGCGCGGCTCAGCCGAGCCGAGGCATATGCCTTCGGCTCGACTGAACCGCTCGGCTACGTTCAGGAGCTGTACGGGCTCTTGTGAATAGCCCGTACAGCAGCATTTTGTTCTACTGAACCAAAGGGCCCCTGGGGCCGAAGCTAGCCAAAGGATCGGCGAAGCTACGGCTAGATCCGTTGGTTGCTTCGTGAATAGACCCCATTTCCTTTGTATTGGTAGAAAACATACAAGGACACATTGTACGTGCATTTTGCATAGCACTGTTCTTCCCCTGAAGTATTGGTACTAAACAGACCCCTGATATTTCCCTTTTAAAATAGAAAAACAGATTGACAACACAGAGTCATCAATCTATTTTTCTGCATCCCCTGCTATAAATGAACAGGAATCCTCTATGCTGAATGTTCCTGTTCATTCATAACATATGGATATAGTATGTTTACTATAACTACAATCATGAATGAACAGGAAGTTATGTAGATCACTTCCCATTCATTCATAATTGAGGACACAGTAACCATACTATATCCTCAATCATTTACAAACACTCAGCGATCACTGATCCCTGAGTGTTTGTACTCACTCTCCATCCTGACGGCTGTCACAGGAGGCTGGGCGGGGCGGTGCAGGAGGAGAGCTCAGCCTCCTTTGACAGCAATGACAGCTGTCTCCGCCCACTCCGCCGCTCTCTATCCTGGATTGGCTGCCAGAGGAGACTGGGCGGTGCGCGAGGAGAGCTCAGCCCCCTGTGACAGCACTGCCTGTCTCCGCCCCCACATCGCTCTACTGATCTGTGACAGGAGGGTGAGAGGTGCAGGGAGGATAGACGCCAGCCGCTCACAGTGCTCTCCTCCCGCACCGCTCGGCCTCCAGTGACAGTTTCTCTCCTGCCCGCTAGGACATAAAGCAGCGCCCAGCGGGGGAGGAGAGAAAGAACGGATGCACCGCTATTCCGGCTAGAATAATGCACATTCGGCATTTTGCCAAAAGCACCATTTTCGGCCGATATGTTTCGGCGGCCAATATATCGGTGCATCCCTAGTATAGGTAATGCATTCTAAACTCTAGAACTAAGGATTTTGACATAAACATTGAGGACAATTTACTTTAAAAAAAACTGGACTAGACAGAAGGACAGCTGCTGGAGATTGTGCTGTCCCTTGTGATCTTGTACTGCACAGGAAGTTCAGGGAAACACAGCTGAGAGAGTTGAAGCCACTTGTTTGGAAATATGATGGCTGATAAGTGCTTGGCAAACATGTAAATAAATACTGTGTTAATGAATATTGGTTTGATCTGGATACATTAATGAAAAGATGTTTAACAGTTTAATACTATTTTAAATGTTAACAGACAATATTCCCTAGTTTTGCACTAGCCCCATCTTCCAGGAAAAATCCATTTATCGTATAGGAGGGCAATACAGTACAGTAACACAGTCTAGGTGCAAAACCTTACATTGATCAATCAGTCCAACACCCACACCTTTATTTGTCTTATAGACCAGAGCAATTTTTACATTTTAGCTATGTGCCTACTGATTGGGTAGTAAATATAGTACTATAAAATAGGGATAACAAAAGAAAACGATCCCTTCCAATGTAGAGTCAGTAAAACAACAGGGACAAGCCTAGTAAGTAATAAGTAAGTAAGCAAAAGAGGGCAGGCCGAGGCAACAGGGACGTGCGCTTTTCGCCTGAACCCTCCCTCCCTTCCCTCTCGCACACATACTCAGATTCATTCTATACACGGAGTATGCCCCCTTATTGGCATTACTGTCCCCCCGGACCATGGCACACCTCAGGTCTGTATCATGTATATCACAGTTGTCCTCAGGCGTATGTGTGTATGTATATGTTGGTTTCAGGTTGGGATATCAGAGGCTGCACAGGTGAGTGAACACCTTACACAAATGTGTAATAAAGATTGGAGGAAGAAAAAGTTGGGGTTTTGGGCACCAAACGACAAGAACCAAAGAGCATTCAAATAGCTATGAAGTATAAAAATATATTTTTAATTTGATATGAAAGTTTAAAAATCATCAATATGATACATAGAAAGAATAAAAACAGTGCATGATTAAATGAGAACCTCCTTACACCCACTAGGCTCCATGTATGAGGCAATGATATGATCATATAATAATTATAGCATGATACAGAGTAGGGTTTAATCAATAAAGAAAGCCACATCCATAAGCTGAAATGTCCAAAACCTCTAATGGAGACACTCAATGGTGGATGGTAGTGCAGTACTTGCAGAGCTCATTGGAGGTGCCCTACTAGCGCTGGTGTAATCAACGCGTTTCGTGCCGCGGGGCGCTTGATCGCGAGAGGGAGGTCCCCTTACAATGTAATCCGCAAATGCGTGTGCACAGGTACTGCGAAACAGGGGGGCATGTGTTCTCTGTATGGAGGAGGCTGGAAAGAACCATCAGGGGCTGGTCCTTAGAGATATCAAGATAACAATGGCAGTATAAGGACCTGGGAAATTCAGCCTCATAAGCACCCTGGTGACAGCCTCCACCGTCTGCTGCCGCCGATGTGTGCAGAGCCGTCTCCAGCCGTGCTCCACAGGACTTGCGCACCACCAATCCTTTTTTGTACAATTAATGTATGCATTGTAAAACAAAGTTTGCCTTATATCATTTAAAGAAAGAAAGAAAGAAAGAAAGAAAGAAAGAAAGAAAGAAAGAAAGAAAGAAAAAGAAAGAAAGAATAATAATAAAAAGCTTTATTTGTGGGATAGATACAGTATAGATGAATAGATAGATGCATAGATAGACAGACAGAACAGCCATTTAATAATGTAGAAAATAAAGAACGGATTAGACAATACTCCCCCTCCTAGGTACAGTGACAAAAAGGGACAAGCCTAGTAATAGCATCTCCCTGACACAATGACACAAGGCTGTGATTGGTTTCCTATTTTCCCACCTCTCCTGGACCTCCCTTCTCCTCTCATCCACCTTCTCCAGTCCAGTCTAGAAGGAACGTAATGACGTGTGTGTGAGATTTAAATCCCCCCAGTCACTGCTAGGCTCAGGCTGCCTGTAGCACAGAGCTAGTCCGATGCTGGAGTTATCAGCCTGCCTTCACAGTGAGAAGGATCGCACACAGCAGCAAAAGAGGGACAGCGCTGCCAGGTAGATCGCGCATGCTGCTGCTCAGCCACCAACTACATACTCTAAGGAACTCTGACATCAGGACACTGATTTTACCTGCAACCCTGGACCTTAATGAACAAATACACGAAATCATCAGAGATTACTCACAAAAGCATTAAAGAATCAACGTGGTCTCGCCATGAGCTGTTTGGATGTAATGTACCAAGTGTATGGTCCTCCTCAGCCTTACTTTACAACAGCCTATAGTCCTTACCACCAGGTACGTTCTGCCATGATGGTCCAAAGATTGTGTAGGGGTTCAGACAGTACTATGAATCATAGATGAATGGAATGATATGTGATCATCTTATTCTGCTTATATTACAGGCTAACTTTAAAGTTTTTTTATGCTGTTTGTTACTCTATATTAAGAAAATATAGAAAGGTTATTGCTGATCACTCATCTGAAAATGCTCCTTGCCTGGTTGCTGTATTGATTTTGGTACTTTGGTACTTTCTGGGACACTGACTTTGGTACTTTCTGGGACACTGACCTGAAACAAGTCTGGAGATCAGTAGTTCTGAATTACTAATGTGCATGTTTGTTTTGTGTTAGTGACTCGGAAAGTATTGAATTCAGAGACAGCCAGGCAATGAGTGTTTATAGGACTGCATTTTGTTGTTTCTATCAGCACAGGTTAAACTGGAGATGTCATTCCGCACTCAGCTTCAGACTATTTACAGAGAGACCAGATAGCTGCTATGATCAGGCAAAAGTGATGAATTGTAAATCAAGCATGAATTATGAATCCAGTATGTACAAGTCATTTCATGTGGTTATGATGATGCATGCTCGGTAGAAGATGGCATTGAGTCTCTGGAATCCCGTATATTGTCCCAGTGTGTGCATGGTGTGGAGGCCATCCTGAGTGTTCAGGCTGCTGCGGATCTGCAATTCCCACACTCTGCACCTGTTCTAGTCTCGTGTCTGTACATTCACCAGCAACCCTGCAATCTCCCATTGTTCCCTTCGTGTGCGAAACCAATCGCTCCGGAGATTCCCATCACTGGCTGCTAAGGGTGTCTAATGCACTTCCAGGCGGGACATCTCTTCTGTACTTTATAGTATTATTATTTATCTGCACTCCTCTGTACTTTATACTGAGCTGAATTCTCTGCACTCTTCTGTACTTTAGAGCATATAATCACTTATCTGTACTCTTCTGTATTTACTATGCTATATTATCTGCACTCTTCTGTGCTTTATAGTATGATCACTTATCTGCACTCATCTGTACTTTATACTATATTCTTTGCACTCTTCTGTACTTTAGAGTATGATCACTTATCTGCACTTTTCTGTACTTTATACTATTCTCTGCACTCTTCTGTACTTTATAGTGTGATCACTTATCTGCACTCTTCTGTACTTTATACTTTGCTGAATTCTCTGCATTCTTCTGTACTTAAGAGTATGATCACTTATCTGTACTCTTCTGTACTTTCTACTGTGCTGAATTCTCTGCACTCTTCTGTACTTTATAGTGTGATCACTTATCTGCACTCTTCTGTACTTTATACTTTGCTGAATTCTCTGCATTCTTCTGTACTTAAGAGTATGATCACTTATCTGTACTCTTCTGTACTTTCTACTGTGCTGAATTCTCTGCACTCTTCTGTACTTTATAGTGTGATCACTTATCTGCACTCTTCTGTACTTTATACTTTGCTGAATTCTCTGCATTCTTCTGTACTTAAGAGTATGATCACTTATCTGTACTCTTCTGTACTTTATACTTTAAAGTATGATCATTTATCTGCACTTTTCTTTACATTGCAGTATCACTTTTCTGTACTCTTCTGTGCATTATAGTATGATTATTTATCTGCACTCTTCTGTACATGATAGTATAAAGGCTTATCTGCACCCTTCTATACATTATAGATCATCTATCTGCACTCTTCTGTACATTATAATATCATTACTTATTTGCACTCTTCTGTACATTAAAGTATGATCATTTATCTGCACTTTTCTTTACATTACAGTATCACTTTGCTGCACTCTTCTGTGCATTATAGTATGTTGAATAGTATGCGTCTGTGCTTGTATGCTTCTGTGCTTCATAGTGTGCTTATTCTTCTCTACAGTATGATCAATTATCTGCACCTTATGTTATAATAACTTCTGTTCACTCTTCTGAACTTTATAGCCTGACATCTCTGCATTCGTCTGCACTTTGCAGCGTGACTTGTGGATATTCCTATAGGATGGCTTCCCTACACTCTTTTATACTTTTTTGCGTGACTGCTATTCTGTATTATAAGACCTGACTTTTCTGTACAATGTAGAATGACTTCTCTGTCTCTGCTCTCTTCGGTGCTCTCTTGGGTCTTTTCTGTACTATGTAGTCTGACGTTTCTGTCTCTGGACTCTCCTGTTCTATCTTCTGTTCTATACAGTGTGGCTTCTGTGTACTATACTTCTCTGCACTCTTATATACTTCAAAGCGTGATTTTGGTGTACTATATAACTGCACTTCTATGCACCTTCATACTTCAGAATATGTCTTCCCTGCGCACCTCTGTATTTTACAGCCTGGTGTAGACTCTTCTGTACTGTTCAATGTGACTAGTGTGCGTGTACTCTTCTGTACACTATAGTGTGACTCGATTGCACCGTGTAGCCTAATTGCTCGGCATTCATCTGTACTATAGTGTGACTTGTCTGCACTATATAATCTCTCTGCACTCTTCTGTACCATATAGTGTGACTTGCCTGCACTATATCATTTCTCTGCACCCTTCTGTGACTTGTATCATTTAGCCTAATTTCTCTACACTTTTCTGTCCTATAGTGTGACTTGCCTGCACTATATAATTTTTCTGCACTCTTCTGTATTACAGTGTGACTTTTCTGCATTATATAATTACTCTGCACTCTCCTGTACGGTTTAGTGTGACTTGTTTGAATTCTCTGCACTTTTCTGTACTATATAGTGTGACTTGTTTGCACTATATAATTTCTCTGCACTCTTCTACTGTGATTTGTCTGCATTATATAATTTCTCAACACTGCAGTGTGGCTTGTCTGCACGATATAATTTCTCTGCACTCTTCTGTGACTTGTCTGCACTAATTAATTTCTCTGCACCCTTCTGTGCTATATAGTGTGACTTATTTGCATTATATAATTTATCTGCACTCTCCTGTACTATATACTGTGATTTGTCTGCATTGTATAATTTCCTTGCACTCTTCTGTACTATATAGTGTGACTTGTCTGCATTATATAATTTATCTGCACTCTTCTGTACTATAATGTGACTTGTCTGCAATAAATAATTTCTCTACACTCTTCTGTTCTATAATGTGACTTGTCTGCTTTGTATAATTTCTCTACACTCTTCTGTCCTATAATGTAACTTGTCTGCATTATATAATTTCTCTACACTCTTCTGTTCTATAATGTGACTTGTCTGCTTTATATAATTTCTCTACACTCTTCTGTCCTATAATGTGACTTGTCTGCATGATATAATTTATCTGCACTCTTCTGTACTATATAGTGTGACTTGTCTGCATTATATAATTTATCTGCACTCTTCTGTACTACATAGTGTGACTTGTTTGCACTATATCATTTTTCTGCACTCTTTTGTACTATATAGTGTGACTTGTCTGCATTATACAATTTCTCTGCACTCTTCTGTACTATAAATAGTGCATTTTCTATACCATACAGCCTGATTCATCTTCTGATTCTTATAGGTGCACCCTCTCTCTCCCTTTGCTCTCCTCTGCACCTTATAGGATGCTTTAGAGAAGTTCCTTTGTATTTGCCAAACTTCACCTGGAAATGTGTAACATGACCGGCAATTCCGACACTAGCTTCTATTCTCTTGTCATTATTTATGTATTGTATTATAAATAGATGTATTTGAGCTAAGAAAATATTATGATAATATATCAAATATAATACATTCTGCCGAACATAGATTACTAGATAGATATCATCGGCATAGAACACAATTAGAACAAAGAGCAGGAAGAAAGACATAGATAGATAGATAGATAGATAGATAGATAGATAGATAGATAGATAGATAGATAGATAGATAGATAGATAGATATTCGTTTGCTTTAATTTGATCATATTCATCCATTTCTTCCAAGAATCTCTAGCTACTCCTTTACCTTATTGTGAGATTGTTATATATAATAACTGTTTTCTGCCAGCAATGTCTACAGATACCTTTATAATAATGCGATAGTACCAACAACCCGCTAATAATGTCACTATGTTCCTTTACAGAAATGTAACTTTGATATTAACTAATTTGCTGACAATAATGCCTTTACCTTAACATGATATACTATAAACTCCTTTTCTGTCATGAACGTTTATATAGTCCTGTATGATAATGTGATATTAACGTTAACCCCCTTTGATGCCAAGAATCTGTAACTATTCGTTGACATACATGTGAAATGATCAGTAACCCCTTGGTTGCCAAGAATGTATGTGTTGGTTCGCATCCATTTGATATTAACTCCTTGGCTGCCAAGCATGTGTAGCTGTTGGTTCGCATCCATTTTACATTAACTCATTGGGTGCCAAGCATGTGTAGCTGTTGGTTCGCATCCATTTGATATTAACCCCCTAGCTGGCAAGAATGTCGATGGCTTTTTTTCAGCGTAATGAGCTATAGAGCCTCAGATACTAGAGGGACAAATGATTCTTGGCACTAGATCCACAGAGCTGGTGAAGGACTAGGGAGATGATTACTAGGATGCGAACATTTGTTTTTCTATGGGAGATGGACAATAACAAGTGTGCCTGTCAATGCTCCAAGCATAGGAGACTTGTTGTTGCGCAGGGTCATTCTGCATGTGTGGCTGATGGGACAGGGGCTGTCTAATCCCCTCCAGAACATACTGCATATCTCCCTCCCGATCTGCACTGTGCTTAATGAATTAAAGCTTGGCATTCGTCAGGCTGATGGTTGTCGTCTGTTTATATTACACAGAAACTAGCCTTTTATTCGAAGATGCAGGAAGCCCCGGAGAGTGGCAGCAACAGCAACGGTAGCAGTGGCAGCAGTGGCAGTCCGTTCTCCAGCCATACCCCAGCCAATATTAAAGAAGAGGAGTGCAGCCCGGAGAAGGAGAGCCCTCCAGAAGCCGAATACATCAGCTCCAGATGTGTCCTGTTCACCTATTTCCAGGGAGATATCAGCTCAGTGGTGGATGAGCACTTCAGCAGAGCTCTCAGCCTGCCCAGCAGTTATTCCCCCAGCAGCGCTGCTGCCAAGACTGCCAGGGGTGCCAACTCATGGAGGGGTGAGTGCAGCATCACTGTGCCAGGATTATTGAAATATCCCCATTGCATTGTGCAAACCTATCACTGTCTTAAATGAACAGGTGTATCAATGTCATCTTTCTAAAATAAATATTGTAGCCTGATAACTATATGCACTTCATATGTATTGATATAATTCAATACATTCCTTTTTTATTTCACATACATTTATATTTTCCCCCACATGTAGACCAAGTTGTCCACCAAAAAACAGGAGCTGGGACAAGCCATAACACAGACAGGGGTGCTAATAAGGGTCACCTTTTATTAAGGTTTATTTAAATCTGTTTAAAAAAGTAAACTTTTGCAGCATTGACTCAAGCACCCCCCTAGAAATTTTATAGTTTGTCCTATCACTTGTCATCCTGAATGAGCAGAAAACTATAATAAGACATGCAAAATAAAAAAAAGATAATAATCTAATGAATACTATATTAGCTGCTTAGAGTTATAAGAATAAAAATAGTGTCCTTCTAAGCTAACACATTTTTTATATTACAGGTGTGCATGTATAATAAGTATACAAGCTGTCTTCCACATATGACACACATGTCTGTTTTTGAGCAAAAATGCTTAAAGTTTTGAATATGTGCTTCTCAAAAGAGTAAACAAAACCCTGTAGGTCACCCAGGAAGTATATGTGTACAAATGTCAGATGTTGATATATCATAGTTGCTGCGATGCTGTTTTTGGTTTGAAGACCATTTCTTTACATGGTCCTTAAAATCAGATGTTATTCCTCCTATATTATAATATACCTTATATATTTAAATGAGTGCTTCTACTCAGAGGTCATTAGTTCTAACAGTATTTGTAATATTTGAATGAAACAAACTTGGATACTGTCGAAATGAGTTTGACTGACAAAACAGTTTACAGCCAGTAAAACACATTTGTTATGTCTGTCTTGGAGGAATACTTAGTGCTCTGGTTTCAAACATGCACAGAAATGCCGGACATTCATTTTTATGGCAGGGAAGACCTCAGTGAATTTGGAAGAGCTAAGATGTCCGCTAAGACAGATTAAATCTATGATGCTTTGCATGCTGTCTTAATGTAAGAGAAGAAAAGTACAACTGAAACAAGCTACAGCTATTAAAAATATATATAAAAAAAACTTTAAAATGTGATATGTCATACAAATAACTGCTGGTGACTCAAGAGTTTAAATAAAAGCTTTGTTGGCGTTTGTCAATAATATTATTCGCATTGTTATACGGTACATTAATTTTAACATATAATACATTGTTCTACAGAGAATATTTAAGGATTCACATCAGAGCATGTCCAGATGGATCTTAACCTAGTCAGAAAGATTAAACTAGTAACATTTTTATACTGCTTCTCATATGAACATGCATAATAGCATCCTATGATTGTGCATGCTTATATGTAGTGCAGGCATCTGCTGCTCAATTTGTTTCCCATTATCTTATCACTGGAGTACAGTAGGCCAAGCTGCAAGTCTTTTCATTAGTAAATCTCTATCAATGATTGATGCTAAAGCCATGGGTACCCTCTATCTACAGCTTCATTAATTTGGCAATTGACACATGATCAAAATAAACTATTACTGTGTCCTTAGACCTTGTAGGAAAATGAATGCAGAGATATGCAAGCACACCTTAGTTAAAAGTTATGCTCAGTTTGTCATCACACGCTCATGTGCCAATTGCATACAATTTACGTTTGCCTTTCTAAAATGAATGTCCCAATCATACAGATAACTAATACCATATAACCATAATAACTACTACATATTAACATACTCTAATACAGGGGTTGGTTTAAAAAAGCATTTGTTCATTTCAAATATCCAGTAATATTGGGGGAATTTATAGAATGTTCCTCGGAAATTATTTAACTGAGCACAGGCTGGTGTAAAATGACTCCTTTACTAAATCAGCTTCATATGGGTTTATTTAATACAGAGGTCTGAAAATTGAGCACTTATTCTTCAGAAGAAAACAAAGTATCATTCACTTTCTGAAGTCAGGTCAATACAATGCATGTGACAACTAGGTACCCTATAAGTTAGATGCTTAGAGTGCCCACATTAGCAAGACTCTGTCATAAACACAAATAGACTTGGACTCCCAGCAGTCACTATTTACATACATAGGATGTGTCTGCTGAGTATATCAGTGTCCATTGTGAAGTTAAAATTTAAATATAATTGCACTGTGGGCACCACCATGTAAGCAGTCCAGTCGCATAGCAGTGTCAAAAAGACCACTTCTCGGTTTATAGGCTGCTCTCTGCAAAAGTGTTGGATAATTAAATGCAAGATACCATGATGTCCATTTATCCATTGGTGGCTGCTTGGAAGTATAATCCTGAATTCAGACAATAAAAACAATTACGGCAGTGTCTCAAGTCTTTATTCTACAACACTAAAGTTGACTCACATGTGACAGGTTTGCTTGATATACTTAGAGCAACAAAAAGCAGCTATTGTGTATTTATGTCCCTCATGTACATAGAGTGGACAATTTTTTCGTCAGCATTTTACAGGAAAGTACCATTTACATTAGTCCCTACCAGAAAAACTACCACTCTTATTTCCACAGTCATGCACACAGACACACAGTAGGGTGAAAGGTAATATACTTACCAATTTCTTTGTTTATTGTGGGAGGTAATCTAAGCACCTGTAGAAACCTAAAAAAACACAGGGAGAACATGCAAACTTCATGCAGAAGTTTTTAGTAGACCAATAGTGTTTTAATCTTACTGCATTTGGCAAAGGATTTTAATGGACTGGGCAAAGTACATGTCACATGGGTTCCAAGCTAACTGTTTAAAATTATGAGGGCCCAAAGATATTACATTATCTCACTAATTACTGCTGTCTTTAGGATACTTTTAAAAGTAAATAGTTAATTCAACTGATTTTATTAATACTGTATACTGCATGCAAATGTTTAAATGAAAGTAACACAGATAACATTATTTGGTTTCATAGTATGGATACATTAATTTGTGTTTTCTCCATACATCGCTTACTGAATTTCCAAGACCAACATATTTACAGTATATTTTAATAATGATTTCCCTGAAAACATTGTGTGTTTAATTTTTCATGTCTTTTGTAGAAGTGCAACAAAAACTGTGATGGCCTTTTTATACCTAGCTAGACAAATGGGGCTAAGAAGGGTGATCAATAAATGCTGGCACAGTGAAGAGTCTCGTAAAGAATATCTCTGTAAAGGTTGACATTGATATAAGATGGTGGTCTGAATATCTGACTGACGTTAGAACATTTAGGAAATGATCCTGTGGCACTAATAGTCTAGCCTGCAAAGAGTGGCCAATGCTGTGGACGGATCACTAATAGATGTATGCATCCAATGCCTTTATTGAATTTAGATATTTCATGGGGTAAAATAGAAGAGATCATACATGTACTGATGTTGGCTTTACACAGTTGCATCACTCATTCTAGCATTCAGTATCTGAGAGAATATCTCTCTATCTGAAAAGGAGTATCTGCCATAATAAACAGAGTATTGGCCCAAGTACAAGCAGAACTTAGGCCCAAGCCAAAACCCACATGACCCAAGTTTGGGCCAGTACAGCTATTTCACAAAAATATTATGGCTGCCATTTGTTATGTATTTAACTATATATGTATCTATATAAGGCTATTTTTGCTTTAACCAACCAACCAACCAACCAACCAACCAACTAAAGACTAAGGGGAAGGATTTTTTTAAGCCCATATTAACCTGTTGTCATGTTTAAAAGAAGCACAGGTCAGCTGGTTAATTAACTTTACGTTCTTTGCACATAGCATTAGTTTTGCATTGCTCAAAATTAGATTCACATTGTTTTTTTCCAATGTTAGTGGGAATTGTGCTTAGTATTGAGAGGTTGTACAATAGCTATGAATTCAAATATAAGATTATAAGGCTATCATCTAACAGCTAACAAGTCTTCTGTGCAATGATGAATGGGCAGACATTTCACAGGATCAGGCTTGACATGTTTCATAATAATTCATAAGAACAATTATTATTGTTGTTAAAGTTTCTAAAATGTCAACATTTACAGTGCATTGGGTAGCAGTAAAACAGTATCCCATATCAAAAGTAGATTTATAAAAGCTGGAGGAAAGTGGAGTTGATGTCCAAAGCAATCAAATCTGCATATCCAATCGGCACCTAAAAGATTTAAAATCTGGTTGTCTTGGTTAGTTATTCCATTTCTATAGTTGTTATAAATCAATTCCAAAATGTAAATGCAATGAAAACATCACTAGCTCATTTCTTTTTTTTTTTCAAACTGTAGGATTTTTCAACATATCTTGAGTAATAATAGCAATGGAATTAATTATGAAGGTTATTAAAGAAAATGTAATTTTTTTCTCTTTTAACAGAAGCAACTTACCCTATGAGTCAAAGAAGCTTTCCTCCATCCTTTTGGAACAGCAGTTACCAGTCAAATGCAGTTGCTGCTTCCTCAGCACTGGGCAGCAGCTTAGCCAGCCCTCTTACTGGTCCTCACAGTGAAATTCCTTTCGGAGCAGATCCTTATTCCCCTGCTTCTCTACATAGTCACCTACACCAGGGTCCACCTGAGCCCTGGCACCACGCCCACCACCATCACCACCACCACCACCCATATTCAATTGGGGGAGCAATAAACAGTCAGGGTTCAAGTTACCCACGGCCTGGCATGCATGAAGTTTATAGTACGCACTTCGATCCTCGCTACAGCTCTTTACTTGTTCCAGCATCAGTCCGACCCCACAGGATCACTCCTGCAGGTTCAGCACCTCCTGCAACACAGTGTGATTTAGGCAAGGGAGAAGCCACAACCTCTGCATGGACAACTCCTGGGCCATATCCAGGACCAGCAGGAGACATGGGACAAAGCCTTAGCCTAAATGTGGATGCAGGTAAGCAGTGTTTGAAAATACAAATTGATTTGCAACAATTAGATATGGCAGAAGGGGCACATGTGGCAATAACATCTATGCTGTGAGAGCATTAGGTCCTTCTTGCATTTCCTTCTGTTTCTTTGCTATGGTTAATACGACAGTAGGCAGTTATCATTTAAATACTGGAGCAGGACAACCACCAGTAACTGGCATGAGGGTTCTAGAAATGGTAAAAGGTTGCGCTAGGGTGGGGGTATTAATTATATTCTGTACACAATTACCATAGTTTCCAGATAGAGTGGAGAGGACTAGGGTACATTTAAATTTGCAGCCACACCAGTAGGTTTGGAAAAGTTTAAACTTTTTCTATACAAGATATTAAGCCTCTAAACCAGAAACCCATGTGGTAAACCTACCCTATATTTAAATCATACTCAGTAGTCCTGCAACAGTTTATGTGACTGTTGTCAGCACACCATTTTGTTTGGTCCACAAGTATGGACTTGCACACCAACCATGAGTTCAGTGGCCTCGTGGCACAAGATTCCCTAGACAGATTCTTCATGTATACTTTTGCTTCATGGAAATGCTACACACAGGCCACCAGTTTCACAGCCTAGTTCCACAATAAACAGCAGTTCTGTCATACACACTAGCCATTAGTTTGTAGTTTTTGTTATGCACTGCCATCTGCTAAGTGTACTTGCTGCTAAAAAATTTGATGACTATTTTAAATACTACCCACTATTTAAGTAATAGTGCTACACATTTACCACCAAGGAGGTAGACCTGTAACAAACATGCCACCTGACTGTTAGTCTTCCCATGTATTCAAGACCAGATGGGATGTCCACTAATACACTAAATACTACTCATGAATTCCTGCTGTAGGTTAGGCAATAAAACAAAATTCTTCTATATGTTAGTGGATGGTAATGCCTAATAACATGCTGGTCAACAGATATCAAGTCCTATTATACATAAGCAGTCAAGCTAAAGGTTTGTAAGCATTAACCTAAAGTATGTTAAAAATTAATTAAGCTGTATTTCTGGCTACTCACTATCTCCTTAATAGAGTTTAGCTAAACGTAGCAAGATTAAGCTCAACTCTTTCTACAATTAAAGGAAATGTTTTCTTTCTATGTATATAAAGCAAGCAACCAATCCAAAAAGCAAGGACACTAGAAGACTTACAAAGGCAATGCCACTATTTCAGAAGGTGTATCTTCGAGTGCTAGTTGACTTCTCAGTCTTCTTTCTTTTGAATTGTTTTTAAGTGTTTGTGCTTTCCTTTCATGTTGTCCGTGCAAAACATTCCTCTTCTTTTCCTGAGCCCTAGTTGGCTTTTAAGAGATATTTTCACTTGCTATTTGAGTAAAGATTTGATTAGTTGATCAGTTCAGACTATATATGGGGTGGTAGGCTAAATTCTTTTTTTTTAGATTACAACAATAAATAGATTATTTACAGAGCACAGATTTTGTCAAGTCGCAAGGGAGTAATCATGAAGAGCAGATGACACCTGTATCATATGACGATATAACAATAGCAGTTTCTAGCATCTGAATATTTTTAACTCGGGTGACTCTTCATGTATTTATTTTCCTGTCTCTTTTTAAGAGAGTTTATATCTTGAATGCTCCATAGGTGTCAGAGGCTGACTGCTTCAGACACAACAATCTGACTGTGCATAAAGTAGTCATATAGGTGATAGTGTGAGCATAGTAAAGAAAATGAATGAAAAGGATATCACAGCGTTAAAAAGGAGTGATATGCACTGGTGACCTTTTTTTAACCCGAGAAATATACTCATATATTCAATAGATTAAATGGCTATGCCAACATAATATCAAGAAAGAGCTTTAGGGGAGATAAACTAAAGTATTTCCTTTTCTTCTGGAGTAGCACATTTTGGTTCTATTTGCACACGTCACACTGGGTGAGTTTAAAAGAGCTTTAGTAATTCATCCTGTACATGTTCAAGGCTTTTGGATAATGGTATTTTGTCAGGTAGGAGCTATATTCCATGCCCCTATTACGAGCAGAATGTATGCTGTGATCTTTAACTAAATATTTTGTCAAATGTAGAACTTTACAGTTATCTTTAGAGGGAAGGACATTAAAAACAAAATATAATTTTTCAACCTTGGTGTACCTTGGTTTTTCCAGAAGAGAGTTCCATTTTGTTCATGTTATAGCACATAGTAGTCACAAACCTGCTATGAATCAGTAGTTGATAAATAAAATAAAGAGAATTGGTGAATAAGATACATTTTGTGCATTTTAGAGCTTAAGCTGAGAATTATAAATGACATCATCTAGAATGTTCATAATGTTCTTGATCTTGAAACCCAGTAAATTGTTAAACTGCATTCTCAAATTCAATATTCCAATCCATAAAATAGTAGCTTGCACTGCATGCTTTCAATATTTAATAGAAGGGGCTATTTACTATTATTTAGTGCAGTAATCTTTGACCTAAGCTTTTTATCTGGGCTGCTTTTATCAAAAGTGTCTCTAATAATTCAAACATTTTCTACTAATTATCACAGCATACATGTTTCTCAAAACAGTGCTGGTGCTTGCTTTTGTTTCACCCTATGCTTAAACAGCTTGTATCTGTATCGCTCTCATCTTCTCATACACCTCTTTCTACCTCATTCTCCTTCTCTGCCTCCTCAATTCCCAGGTTTACAGCCTCTGGATAAAAGCAAGGATCTGTACTGGTTTTAAAACTTGTTGCCCCTCTGCAGATCCTCTCCTCCTTGTAGAATTTGGTGGCTTTCTGAGCTGACATGGAGTTGCTTTGGTTTGGTGGTAACGACTTGTAATCTTGGTTTTCAGCTCGACGCTACACCTTCTGCGGAGGACCTCTCCTGAGCTGATCTTCTCAAAGACTCTGAACCAAACCTTATACATCAAGGTCCAGAAACACATGTGCCCCGGCACTAAGACTGCAACAAGAGGATGGGAACAGGACTCTTCTCTACAGGCCAAGTGAGAGGAGACATACTTATTTCCTCCTTGCTCAGAGACTTGTATTTTTATTTAAGATGTGTTCAACAAAATAATTGGTGCCACCAAAAAATATAAATAGATATAATTATATATTAATATAAATCCAGTTGTTTTCTTATGAGGAAAAGAAAAAGACTGTTTTTTGTTGTGAATATTTTTTATGCCTATGTCAAAATGTACTTTCCAAACCAAGCTGCCTGTGAACAAAGATCCAGTGTATTTGTAGTATTCCTTTTCTGACCGCACAGACAAAAAAGCACACCAAACACACATACAGACAATGGTAACAAAGGAAACGAATAATCTTCGGTGGACTAAAAGCCCATTTGTGGACATACAATCCAGTCTGCTGTGAGTGGCAAGAATTTTCCAGGGCCACCTGCCCAAAGCTTATAGAAATGCAGCTGTTAGATGGACAACTGTTCAAACTCCAGAAATATGACAAGCAAGGTGGCACTTCTCAGGGTTTAGCCCAACAATTGCATCTGATTTTTTTTTTTTTACAAGGAGAATTTTATGATGAAAGAAGAAACGCTTTAGAAAACTGACAGCCTCTACATGGATGGAACAACTGCAGCAGGTGAAAGGAGATACTTTGCAGAAGCACATTTCAGTGTGGACAATTGATCTCTTCAGTGTGTGTAAAAGTTGCTGTCATCCTGTCACTTTAATTTGTTTGAAAAACTGTGAGAGATGTATTTAATTGTAGGGATTCTGCATTAAAATATTTTCATGTCCTTATGCGTTGATAAGCTAACCAAAATATTTTTTCTTTCTTTTTGGAAAGCAGTAAAAATGACTAAACAACTTTGCAGGTTAACATTATGAGTAGAAAAGACAACAACCTAAATCGCATAACTGATTTGTGAAAATGGAGGCCAAGAACACTGGAACAAATCTGAAGTGGTTGCAATTAAAGTTCATATTCGAAATGAAACATTACATTTGATTGGTTGCTGAGCAACACCTTCATTTTTGCTTTGGCTTTCTTTGTCCAAGGTTTCATAAATCGGCCTGTGCATATTCAAAGTGATTCTCGCATGTTAAAGCATAATGTTGTGGACTATTGTGAAGGATAAGGAATCATGTCTGCTTTGTTTTTTTCTGAACAAAAAATTTGAAAATCAGCCAATTTGACGTTTTCTAATAGCATTTTAGGCCCCGTAATATAAATGCTGCATGAAATCAGGAGCTCTTAGTAGTTAAAATCACCATCTAAAACCTATTAACACTTTTACTCTTATTCCTTGCTATGGGGAGCAGCTACTATTCAAACTATTCAACACCCATATAAAGTATAATTCACCATACAGTCTTAGCATAAGATAATATTAGCAAATAAGTCATGGTTCACCTATGAAAAAGAGAGAATAGCTTGCCATTAGGTGTGTTGAACCTTTCGTTTATTTGCTTTCTTTATTGGCCATTTTTATGTTTAAGCACGAAGAAGACTATCAAGCTTCTTTTTTATTTAAAGTCACTCTATAGCTACTCAAGATCAGTACCAGGAGACTCTACTATGCCCAAGTTTGGTGTTTGAGCCCCAACACACACAGGCTTGCCAGCACTGGATCTATAGTTTGCCTCACGCCGCACTATGTTAGTATTAGTCTTTTCCCTTAACACTGGACTCAAGGCAAATAGCTAAATATGCAGTTAAACAGCCCTGGCTGAAACTTGATTTTCCTCATTTGTATTTAGCCAGATTTAGGTTGGCTATGAATGTTGCAATCTGATTATACAATCCCCTCTAGATTTACCAACAAATATGGAGTGCAAAGGACTGCCTGATTGTATATAGGGATTTAATACATTTCATCATTTTGGTCAATCATACGAAGATAATAGGGAGCAGGTTTTGTAAAGTCTGCATAGACACAGCTTTCAGTTATAATAAAGATAATAAACAGATACTGCAGTGTTCTTGTTCTGGGTCAAATGACCTGAAACCTCACGGTAGCCTTGACATTAGAAAGTAAATTAAGTCTGTTCTGAGACTGCAGTACACAGTGCAGAGCTTGTAAGAGTCATGTTAGCATGGTTAAACCAAAACTTTAATATATTGCAGTTTACCAGTCCTTAGGTGTGATGGCGGCATTAGTTTCCCTTTTCAGACTTTCGTTTCCTATATTTTCACCTGGTGATTTTACCAGTAACTTACTTCATTCACTAAGGTTAGAACATTCACTCACTGCACTACATCTACAAAGGAGTAGTTCACAGAGGATTGCTATGTTTATGCAGACTTTTCAACCTTTACCTACCTTCCTCCACTTACCCTAATGCCTGCCTTGGAGTTTAGGTCCAACCTTAATCACCTTTCAATTTTCAGCAGTCAAGGCTGGTTGATAAGTTCATCTGGGTATAGAACATGCAATAAGACCTCATTCTTTCCATAACTATTTTAAAACTTCTGGCTGTGCATATAGTTGTCAAGATGGATAAATGTTGTTATTACATTCAAGCATCTGCCTGGGTGAGATGTGTGCATGCCCAGAAATATTTCAAGGGAGCAACCGCTTCATGATTTATTGCTCAGATACTCGATACCTTTGCCTTCCTTGTCCAGGTAATTTTGGTGAAGGAGTGTCTAATAATACACGATGGACAGATTAAATTAACATACTGTTTAATTTATATGTAACACTATGCCAGCACTTTTCAGTATGTCTAGGCTCCTGGTCTTGTAATACTGTGAATTAAAAACCCGGAGAAGTGTGAAGAATTACATCAGCGGATACAGTGTACATTAGTAGATTGCCTGCTGAACATACTACAAACGCTCTATGGCTTCTATTTGAATTATGTTGTGCAGGGTTTTATGATTTTTTCCAGAAGTCCAGAGTGCAGTGAACCTAAATACTACATAGTCAATGGACATCACTCCACATAAAGCTTATTTTTTATTTGTGGAGTCATTAAAGGTTAAAGTATATCTAAACCCTCCCAAATAAAATAATAATTGTATACATGTATTCACACTGGAAGATATCCCCTCTTCCCCTCCCTTATTTTCTCATTGACAACAGTCACCAGGACAAATAGTGACCATAAATGTCCCCACTGAGGACAGAGATGGCATCAAAAACCTAGAAGGGATTCTAAGTATTCCCCAAGATGTCCAAAACCATGTAAAAACAGCTTTGGCTGGAGTTTCACTTTAAGCAAACCCAACCTTTCAACAACTTATCGTATATATTTATGTACAGAGTGCTATTAAAGTTGACCACAATTATCATTTGTGTTGCAGGAATACTTTTATTTTAAAATATATGCAATATGTTAATGTAATGCAAATAATCTTGCCAACATGTGTTATCGGTTTTAATACTTTGTTTATGCACATAGTTTGTAATTATATATACATGGAGCAGTGATATTTCTTTAATACATATACAGGATTTGTTTCCTACTGCACAGTAACCGTCATTCACTGCTCCTATCTATTGTGCCCATACACATAGGACAGCGCTCAACAAACCTGTAACCAATTTCTCGGATGAACGGCAACACACAATTTAATTTCAAAGGAGCAAAAAGTTCCTCTTCAAAAAACCCACAAATAGCACTGAAAACATTATTTCCGATACAATAAATGTGCATAGTTAGGGTGTGAAACCATTTGGTTAAGTTAATGGAAATCTGTACTGCAAAAAATATGTATGCTGTGCCTCTAAAAATGATATTTGCATGGCTGTGTTTGGCTTCAATGTTTTTTCAATCATGGCACCTGAACAAGCATGCAGCAAGTGAAATCGGCATGAATGCAATGAAGCTGATTTACTAAAGGAATAGAGCACGGGTTGCCAAACTTCAGGCCTCCATTTGTGGTGAAACTGAAAACTCCATAAGCCTTTGTAAGACTCTAAAGCTGGCCATACACCTTACAATTATCTGCAGATTTTCTGTGGTCAGATGGAAAAGGTGCATCAGATTCCTCCATCTACACTTAACTGTGTGGATGGAGGAATCTCCACCTGGGCCAATCTGTTGCACTTTTTCCATCTGACCACAGACAATCTGCAGATAATTGTAAGGTGTATGGGCACCTTAAGAGACAAAAGGCATGACTTGCCATGGACTTTAACCCAATTAGCTGCAGGCTGGGCATTTTCTGCCCTGCAGCTGCGTGTGAACAAAGGGTCGGCATGCATGTGCTGACATCATTTACCCTGTAAGGCCACATTGCCCTATTAGGTAAATCTCTAACAATCACACCTGCACTATAGACACTTTGGTCACACTACACCACATCGCAAACTGAATACATTGAAAACAAATGCTTTGACTACAAAGTGACTCTAGCAGGGATATTTAAGGTGCAGCACATCAATGTAAAACAGTAGATACTAAAATAAATAATATATACTGAATGTATATATAATTTAAAATATATCATAAAAAACAAACACTAAAAATGCCCCAATAGATATAAATCAGCATAATTTAGGAATGCACCGATACCAATACTAGTACCTAGATACCGAGTATTTGGGCGAGTACTCATCCCGATACCGGAACTTCCAGTATCAGGAAGTCAGGAGAATGGAGCTGGCTTCATGGGAGCATGGAGCTGGCTTCCTGGCTAATCAGGAAGCCAGGCAGCGAGTCATTACACGCTTCCTTAATGGGACTTCCGGCATCGGTATTCGTATCGGCGAGTACCGGAAAAAAAATATCGGTACTCGATACCGGAAAAACAGTAGCGGTGCACCCCTAGCGCAATTGCATCCATGCCAGATCATGAAAGGTTCTCTGATCATAGGAGATGTAGATGTCCAATAAATATGGAGACTTGACGTGGTGCCATATCGCAAGGGTAAGTGATGCGTTTCATAGAGTAAAATCTGCTTCATCAGACTTTATTGTGCTTGATAGTTTGTATATGTATCTAGGAGCACAGTACCTTCCATCTTTTGTCCTGACCGTAGGCTCCAATGTTCCTCACCCCCTGACGATATGAATACCAGTTCTGAGACCATCTGAAGGCCTCCTGGGATCCCCTGTTGTCCCCAGGTTAGACAGTGCTTATTGCCTGGATGCGGACGTAAGGTGTAGATGGAAGATACTGTGGTCCTAGATATCATCACAAACTATCAAGCACAATAAAGATTTTTCTCTGCGAAACGCATCACTTATCCTTGTGATATAGAACCAAGCCAAGTCTCCATCTTTTTTGGACTTCTACATCTCCTATGATCAGATAACCTTTCACGGTATTGTATACCTTGGACTCTGTATATTGGTAAGGTTATCCGGCATGCATGCAATTGTGCTGATTTATATCTACTGTGGCATTTTTAATGTTTGTTTTATGATATATTTGAAACTGCATGAAATAAAATTTGCATCTATTTTTGTATATACTGGTTTGAATTACTGCACCTTAAAAATCCCTGCTGGAGTCACTTTGTAGTCAAAGCATTTGTTTTCATATAAGTTAAATGTAATTTACCAAATATAGACTTGCAGCCATATAAGGTCAATTACATCACTACACATGCTTGGGAGGAACTCCGTTCGGGTCTGGAGCTCATCCCTAAAGATGGGATTTGTAGTTTCACCACAGCTGGAGGCTATCCCTGGAACAGAGCATATTCGCTTTATAAAGTGAATGTTCACTTAGCTAAGTGAATGAATTGAAGCTGTGTTCACTTCAGAGTCATTTAATCAGCTGCAAGAAAAAAATCGTTTTTTTTCCTTTTTATCCTGCCGACAACTGGAGATATTTGAAGTGAACGCGTCTTCACTTTATTTACTAAACTAAGTTTACAGCCTCTAATCCTTTAGTAAATCAAGCTCAGCAACTCATAAACTACAGTATGTCATGTAATAGATCACTATGATAACCAGGACACTAGCATTTTCAGAAGGAGAGGTCAACAATGACAGGCAGTATTGTCCCAGCACTGGTTTGTTTAAACAGCCCCGATGCTGGCGACGTACACTGTACGTCGTCAGTCACGAAGGGGTTAAAAGTAAAGTCCACTTTTTGAAAAAAAAATATTAAATGCAATGTTCTCCATGATAGAAAAATTGTGCATTCAATATTTTTTTGCATAGGAGCCAGTAAAGCATTGTATCTGCGATCAGTAGATTGTGGGTGCAATGCGTTGGCTCATGTAGATTCTTCATCTGTCCATATACATACCAAGTTCAATAGATATTCCACTGTACTCCTTACCAGTATACCCCTTGTAGATGGGTGCTAAAGTGACTGCGGATGGCGCAGCTAAAGTCCAAATAGATATAGTATATCACCAGCACACCAGAATAGAGTGCCCAAAATCATCTTTATTGATGCATGGACATCTTGTCACAGAAAAGGTTTAGGGGGCCACCTCGGGTCCCATCATCAGGCACATATGATAAATGATGTAAAGCAGTTGTACTTAAATACACATACAGCCAGTGCAAAAAAATATTTAAAAAAAGCCCAAACCCCACTTCCCGTGATGTCATAGTGACGTCATATTCCTGCCATAATTCAATAATTTAAAGTACAGAATAAACAGAGCAATGCCTCACTCTGAATCATGTGAATCTACACCATTTGAAAGAAAATTTTCACCTCAAAGTACAAACGTTTCAACAATGCAGAATAGCACCAACTATGCAGGACTACAAGTCCCAGCAGTGCATTATATTTTTAGTAGGGATGCACCAGTGCCAATACTGGGCATTTTCACGAGTACTCACTCTTGTGAAAATGTCCTGATACTAAACGCAGATACAGGTGTTCTGTCGAGAACGCTGACGTAGTCGAATTTGCTGACCTCAGCATCTGTGCTTGCGCACAGACCAGTATTATCGAGGAAACAGGCATTTATTGATAAAATATTTAGTTCAAATCGTTCATTGTGACCATTACTAATATGCTATCCATCATTTACTGCCAAGGATGGCATATTATTAACGTTCACAATTAACAATTACAAACTAATACTTTGTAAATAAATGCCGGTTTTCTCGTTAATCCTGTCTGTGCACAAGCACAGATACTGGGTCGGCGTTCTCGACAGAACACCAGCACTACATTTTTAAACTGAAGTGGCTGCCTGAGGTCCCGCACTTGCTGGGGACCTCGGCAGCCTCCCTGTTAATCACACAGTGCCATGGCGGTGGGGGGTTGGGGGGGCCCTTCATAGTTTCTTGCACCGTGGCCCTGAAGGTTCTAGTTACGCCTCTGATGGTGATGTCACTGCAATTGTATTCCATTGAAGTGAAGTCCCTCTGCTGCTGTGGCTGGAGGAAGTTGTAGTTTCTCCATTCACAGATCCTGTCCTAGGATTTGTGAATGGATGATGCAATTGTGTGGGCAGAGCCACGCAGAAATAAAAATACAGCAGCAGCCTGCTTGGAGAACCCCAGGATGTAGGTTAGTGGGGAGGCGGGTAGGATGGTGGTGGTGTGGTGCTGATGTGATCATGTTTCATGTTACACCCTGAATAGGGAATGTAACATGAAACATTGACTGAAGGTAGACTTAGCCTTTAAGGCAGATACATAAAAATCTGAAAAATAGTTTTAAAAAATCCAGCTCTATAGATTGATTTTTTGGAAGCATTTATCTACGAAAAAAAAAAATTCTGAATGCTCTCATGCTCTTATGTCTTGACTAATAACGCTCCCTTATAGAAAGCCATTAGAAGCTACATTTAAAAAATGGTATGTGAAATACAGCAAGCAAAAGATGCAACACCATCAAGTAAAACTGTGATACCTTCAAAATTTACTTTCAGGCAAACAAAATGTGCACTCACTGTAAATACAATATAGATTCCCTTTAAGAATTGTTCCATGTTGTTCCACACTTATCAAGGTTAAACTGGAATGGCGGCTGTCTGGCAACAAAACAGGTATTACATAAGAAAAAAATATAAACATGTAATGTAATAAGAAAAAAATATAAACATGTAATAATCAGTAACAAACTTTAGCTTAAAACATAAGCTGGTTTGTAAATAAAGCAGTTTAATGAGTACTGATAATGTCCAACCATTCAAGGTTTACTGTTGTCTGATAAATAAGAGTTTAAAATGAACGCGTGCCCAGGTTGTTGACATACGTCATATGTAAGTGTTTACATATTGTTAACAAGCAGTAGACTAGCTTTACAATAAGCCCTCTTGGACCTCTGTAGCTTCAGGCTGCCAAGCCCTTGCTGCCAGAAGACACAATGGAAGATGAGCTGTAATTGCAGTATCTCAGTTGTGAATTTGAGGATACATGTCTCCACAGTGCCTTCAGCTAGATAGGTCAATGAGAGCGTGTTTTTAAATGTACTGCTAGTTATTATGTTAATATTTAAATGCCCATGGTCTGGCCCCAGCTTCATTTTAAAGTTGATGTAAACCTAACCACAAAAATCTATTGAAATCTTTAACATGGCAATGTTATTTCAGATTTTTTTTTTTTTAATCTGAAGCTTTTATTGAAACAATTTCTGGTAATCCTGAACAAAAGCTCCTTGTTCAGCCACTTCTTGTAATTGGGTGACAACATTTTGTCTCTGTCTCCCGATTGCTCTAACGCGGGGGGGAGCAACTCCTCCAGCTGCTTTAGCTACAAATCTCAACATGCCTTCCACTGTAAGGCCTCATTCACACTGGAATCGGCCCGCACGTACAGCTCTGTGCTGCGTGCAGGGCCATATTGGTCAGCTCCCGGGAAGGACAGGTGCTGCGTGTGATTAGTACGCAGCCCCCGTCCTTCTCTATGGGACTACGCGGCCGTACAGCCCCCTATGCTCACCTCAAGTGCAGGTCCGTAGGGGTGCGTTTTTGCTCGCTCGGACGCAGACAGGATCCATCCTGTCAGCGTACGAGTAATCTCACCCACACCCGCATGGACGTGATATAGAGAAGGACAGGGGGCTGCATACTAATCACACACAGCACCTGTCCTTCCCGGGAGCTGCTCGGTAAAGCCCTGCACGCAGCACGGAGCTGTACGTGCAGGCCGATTACAGTGTGAATGAGGGCTAAATGTCTTGCAATGCCTCATGGGACTTGGAGTTCTATAACAGCTGGAGAGCCAGAGTTCCCCACCTCTGCTCTAATGCGTTGTCACCCTGTCATATATGTTCCTGATGGAGACTGTAAGCGGCCACGTTGACACTCAATGCACCATCATGTTTCGCAGTTGTCTCCAGCAGGAAGCACATCCTGAGCCTGGACATGCAGCTTCCACTTAAGCGAGTGTGTGAAGCCAGGAAATGGCTGCCAAAAGGTTCTAAGAGACAGACAACACTGTGATGTACAACAAGATAACAAATGCTGAAAACAGCAATTTTTTAAAGAATACAAATCATGACAACTGTTCATGATACTCAGTGGTTTGTCAAGCAACATGGGTTTAGATCTGCTTTAAAGACGAACTCCAGGGACACTTTTTCTTAACCCTTGCAGTGGGGCTACCCCTGCACTGCATGGTTAAATGCTTGTTTTTGTCTAGGTTCACTAGACACATACAAACAGTTAATCACTGAAGTGCTTGGGAAGCCCCACTGCAAGGGTTAATACCTTTTTTTCCCTGGAGTTCTTCTTTAATTCAGGTAATACATCTGTCAAGCATTACATCTTCCTCCACCCTGCTATTCCCTTTACCAACATGCCTGTTTCCTCAGGGGCAGTGATTATCAGCACATACCCTCAACTGACTGGATTTGTACTATAGGTCCCACCTGAGATGGACAGCCATATAATCCCATCAGTGCATGGAAGCAATTTGTTGATTAACATTCTGGAGGGAACACAAGTGCAAAGACACAATAGTAACTAGAGAAATGTAATCCATCTGTACCTCCATACGCACAGGTTCTAGAAAAACTCCACACAATTCTAATACAACCATGAATTTTTCTTTCTCTGGTATAGAAATGACTGAATGCTATTAGTAATGTGTTACAAATAGAGTACATGTTTAGAATTCCAAAACAGTAAATGTGCTGCTAGACAAACATAACTCATCTAACATCATTGCTGTTCTTTTCTAGTTAAAATGCACCAACATGTTCTGCAGCCATTCACGATTATAGTTGTAATTACAAATACAGGCACGCACGTTTATTAAAGGAGAACTATGGGGTTAAAGTGACATTAAACCCTCAGATTTTTTAACATAAACCAATACTGTAATGTGTGCCTTACTGTAATCCATGGTTGTTTCACTTCTCTTTGCTGCTCTTCCTTTTAAATCCTCATGTCTTCTCATGCTGGGCAGAACTTCCCTTTTCAGCTCAGGACTGTAGCTTGCGGTATACTGAGACGCCGCAGTATACCGCGAGCAGCTGCTCGCGGTATACTGAGATGCCACAGCTGAAGCGGATCCCGACAATTTATTTTCCTCCCTAGACACAAACAAGCAGTGAAACCTATGCAATGTGGGGGTAGCTCCACTGTATGGGTTAATAATAATTTTCTCTGGAGTTCTTCTTTAACGTGCATCTTTTATGACTGATTACTGTGTAATGCCTTTGCTCCATCTTCCATTGGCACCAGTCCTTCCTTCTCCTGTGTCAAATAGTAGTACTGAGGCCACTGAGGCTGTGAGCCGGAAATTATTAAGTAAGTTAAAGCTGAACTCCAGGTAAACCACTCAAATATAGGTGGAATACTTATATGAAATTTGTTTTACATGCTTCTCTATGCAATGCAGACAGATCATGGCCAGTAGTAGGGACTCTACATACCTTTCTGAATATATCACAGCACCCTGTCTCACTGCTCCTCTCAGCAACCCTCAGCCCTGATACAAGCAGCAGGCTGGCTCTTGGGAGCAGTTATGCAAATATCAAAATGCCTGCATGGGTGGATGTCAGACTGGAGGATTCCTAGGCAGACTGTATTTGCATGTAGACCACCCTAGATAACACCAATATGTAATGCTGAGCCTACATGATTGGAATAACTGAAATCCAATTAAAAAAAGGGTGGTCCAGGTACAGCCAGGCTGAGAAGGAAAGAAGTAGGTGGTGCTGGACATCCTCTAGCCAAGAAAATGAGGCGGGTAATATCAGATTTGCTGCAGCTTCTAAGTCCCGGTTCACACCTGAGCATTTTGTATACGCGCGTCACACGCGCGTTTTCCCCCCGCCAGTTTGTGCGTTTTCTTGCGCATTTTCGTATTTTAAAAACACGCAACGCACGTGTGTTTTGGAGCGACAACAGAGGTGTCCAATGAAAAAGAATTGCGGTCTTTCCACAAGCGTCCAATGAAAGACTCTGGAGACGCAGCATTTCCTTTTCCTGTATCTTTGTCTTTTGTGCAGAGGAGAGATTAGATTTCTGAGTGCTTTATTATGGATCTGGCTACACGAAGACGGACTGCCGCAGTCGTTGCAGCAGTGCGCTTGATGCAATTGAGGAGAAGGAGAGAGAGTATGCGACAGTTCTGGGTTCATCCGGTCATAGCGAACCGTGAACAAAGAGGCCAGTTTTGGGCCATGTACGAGACGCTTCGTGGACATGAGGAGAAGTTTTTCAGCTATATCCGCATGTCCATAAATAGGTTAGTACATAAACAATTGTTAGTGCTTATTGTTGTTCTGTGTAATTGCTAGTATTGACCACAAACCTTTATATATATTAAAGTTTTGATGAGTTACTGGGATTGCTGTCGGTCCAGTTGCAGCATCAGGACACCTTCATGCGTGACAGCATTCCACCCCCCGAAAGATTAGTTATTACCTTGCGGTAAGTTCACTACATCACTCCTTTGTAGAATTAAAGACCAATGAAAAGAAGCATAAATCTGATCTGTGACAGTACTGTCATTACCCCTCTCCTTATAAATGATAATCTGTTTGAGAGTTATATATGAAATTGTATATTAATGCTATATTAATGCTCTGTGTGTTGTGCCTCTTGCTGTAATGTCCTGTGCGTTGTGCTGACACCTAACCTAGGTGTCTTTGTGATATGCATGTTGACGTATGGCATGTGTGACCCTCCTACATATGTTTAACCCAACATTTTAATGAATAAAATCCTAACAATATTTTAATAACCTTCATCTTGAACCCACAAAAACCCCACAAACTCTTTGTCAAATTTTAGTTAACATTTACTATATAAAAATAACATAAACTTATACGTAAACTTTCCTGCTTGGAATAAGAAATGAGAGCTGCTCCGCATGAATATAGCGGTATAGGGCACTGGCAGTCGCGCCACTGCGATATTCCCGCTCCTTTCTTCTGTGACGTGTAAAGGCGTCCTTCATGCTCTTCCTTTTTTTTTTTAGGATATCGACTGTGGAAAAAAAATGTAAACATTAACTAATTAAATTCTTGCTTTTATCTTTTCATTTCTTAGGTATTTAGCGACTGGCCAGTCATTGGCCACGATTTTTCGTTCATGTTCGGCAAATCAACGGCAAGCAAGATCGTAAAAGAAACGTGCATTGCGATTTGGGAGGTCCTCCATGATGTGGTGATGAAGGAACCCACCAAAGAGGATTGGCTGGAAATTGCAGGATCTTTTGCCACATCCTGCAACTTCCCACACTGCATTGGAGCCCTAGATGGGAAACATGTCCGGATCGTGAAACCAATTGGCAGTGGGAGCCGGTTTTTCAATTATGAAAAATATTTCTCTTTCGTGCTTTTTGCAGTTGCAGATGCAAATTATTGCTTCCGCTATATTGATGTTGGATCATACGGCAGCAGCTCCGATTCTGCGGTATTTGCACATTCCCAATTCGGACTGAGGTTGAGAAGCGGGGATCTTGACCTCCCGGGGAACGCCGCGCTGCCTGGCACTGCTGAACCTGAAATGCCCTATGTATTCGTAGGAGACGAAGCATTTGCTCTTGGTGAGCATTTAATGAGGCCCTACTCCGGTCATGGGCTAAGTCTGGAGAAGAGGGTCTTCAATTATAGGCTCACCAGAGCACGCAGGGTTGTGGAGTGTGCCTTTGGCATACTCTCCAATAAATGGCGCTTCCTGCACTCGCCAATAAACCTCAAAATTGAAAACGCCATCTCTGCGGTGAAGGCAGCTTGCGCCCTTCACAATTTTGTACGTTGCAGAGATGGGTTTAATTTTGATGATTCATTGGCGCACTGCATGGAGAATAGCCAATGCAGCTCCAGGCGTGGAACAACGAATGGTGGCAGCATTCGTGACCGATTCGCTGCATACTTCATGACACCTGAGGGGGAGGTGTCATGGCAGATGCAAGCGATTCAGTCTTGATTCCCCTCAAAAAATTAAACATAATTTTCCCTTGATCTGATACCAATAAAATATATTTGAATTGAAAACAGACTGGAGTATTGTTTTTTCTAAATAGCTGCAAGCATGGGACATAAAAAAACTGCACGCATGGGACATATTTTACACTGCACGCATGGGACATAAAAAAACTGCATGCATGTGACATTAAAATACTGCATGCATGGGACATAAAAAAACTGCACGCATGACACATTAAAATACTGCACGCATGGGACATAAAAGAACTGCACGCATGTGACATTAAAATACTGCACGCATGGGACATAAAAAAACTGCACGCATGGGACATATTTTACACTGCACGCATTGGACATAAAAAAACTGAACGCATGACACATTAAAATACTTCACGCATGGGACATAAAAAACTGCACGCATGTCACATTTAAATACTGCATGCATGGGACATAAATACACTGTACACATGTCACAAGAAAATAATGCGCACATGTCAGTACACACTGCATGCATTCTGCCTGAAAACATAGCAGACATGCACGCATGTTACACGGAAATAATGAACACAAGTCATATGCAAACAATGCACGCATGACGAAGAACAGTGCATGCATTCTGCAAGAAAATATTCAACACATAAAAACATTGCTGACATGTACCTTTTGATTCCTTTGCTTGCTTGGGGAAGGTTTCCCAATCCGGCCACGTAGCTTGTGCGATCTCCAGCCATGCGCGTTGACTAATGCGTCTGTTTTTATCATTTGAATGATGCATGTCATATAGACATGGTCTTCCCTGCACCAGCCGTATGAAGGCCTCAGAATCGAGCATGCCAAATGTGCTTGAATCCTCCATCTTGTCTTCTGCAACAACTCTCTGCAAGATGGGAGTGGTCTGTAGCCATGTGCGGAACGCGCGTTCTATGCGCGATTTCTGCGACCAAAAACGCTCAAACACTCATTTCGCCCGTTCCCGTCGAAGTCTATGGGCGCGAACGCGCTACAAAACGGCCCAATACGCCGCAAAGAAGCTCCTGGACCTTTTCAGGCGTGGGCCGTTTTGTAGCGCGGTAGGGACGGGCGGAAATACGGAAAGGTGGGAACGAGACCATTGACTACAATGCTATTTAGATTTTTGACCGTTTTGTAGAGCATTCGTCGAGCGTAGGATGCGCTACAAAACGGTCAGGTGTGAACAAGGGCTAATGCTCACAGTGTGCAGTGAAATCAGAGTAAGCAATTTCAGTACAGAAGAGGAGCCTGTGCAATCGTGGAAGACTGAAGGTAAAGCTGGAGTTAAAGTTGAAGTTGAACTTCACCCAGGAATTACTCTATGAACATTAAACATCCATATAACACATAAACTCTACCTTGATAAATACATGCTACCATGTTTAAATTCTGTTGGCGCTCTGGTTGTCCAGCAGTCAGCATTGGAAACTGCCAGCCATTTAGCAGCTACACCGTACAACTCATTGTGTCACTCAGCCCCCTGGTGCTATCTCTGTCTTTGATAGCATCATGGCGCAAAGGCAGCCTTTCCCGGTCAAATTCTGCACTCACAAGATGTAAATAAAGGGGGCTGAGTGGCACCATGAGTTGCATGGAGTCACTGGTAAATGGGCGTCAGTTTCCAGTGCCAGTTGCTAGACAACTAGAGTGCAGAGTGAAGTCAAACATGATCCTATTTATTTATCAAAGTACATGTGGTATATGACTGTATAATGTTTATTGAGTACTTCTAGGGACTCCCCCCCAGAAAAAAACAAAATTACACCAAGTAAGCGTCACCTATGATGATTGGACACAGAAAAATGGCCATAGTGTAAGAAGGGTCCTTAATTTCAGACAAGTATGTCTGAGTCAGTTCATATGATCTCTTGTCGAGGAGTTAGCACTCTGAATTTGGGAGTAGTATTGGCATGGCCTCTGAGTTTTTTTTACACAGCTGAGAACATTATATCAGCCTGCTTTCCAGCCAACATCATTTCATATAAACACACAGTATAGTAAATTCATTTTTCAGAGCTATTTTCTGCAAAACCTATTCATCATGCGATCTATATTACACTAACAACCAGCAATCACTCTACTTGTAGATTTAAGTGTAAATTAAGCATTGATTTTTGTTTCTTCCTATATAACCACATCCTTATCATCTAGTATAGATTTATAGGAAAGAGATTATAATATATTTTCATGTCTGAAAAAATACAGACTTGATGAACTTATAGTACACTCAGTATTTGTGTATTTATTTCTTTGCACAGAACAGGTGGAAAGGTGACCTCCAGCAGGCAGGCTGGTAATGTATAATGTGTCCATTGCACTGACAGGTGCAGAATTGGGTCTTAACAGCATATCCCCAATTCGGCACGGAGCTCAAGATCTCAGTCTCCTAAGGGAGGAAAAAACAGCTAGTTAAAAGTTGAAACCTACAAGGTAGAACCATGCAACCAGATTAACATGACTTTGAAAAAGGAAGGGTTTTTTGTATTTTATTTTCTTACAAAACTTGGACATCCCATGGCTACCCAGCTGTTGTGGTTAGTCCAAACATGTCCTCTAGGCAAAAGAACAGCTGGGCAGAGTCGAGAAACTTCAACTTCCGCCATATCTTTTCTCCAAGGACACATTTTCAGATGCTGTAGAATGAAATGTCACAGCATGTTTTGCAAGACAAAATTTTTTTTTTTTCAAAATCAGCTTTATGTGTCTTCACTGTATTTGTACTATTAATAATAACAGTAATAACAATAATTTATGTTATCCATGAAGCTTAAAGTGACACTAAACTCAGGGGTTAATTGGTTAATTCTTAAAAATACATTCAAGTTCCTGAACTATTAACAAAAATGTATCCTATTTGTGTATCATTCAGCTGCAGATCCTCAAACCATCTCTGAATTTGTGCTCCAAGCTCACTACCATGATAGACTGCAATCTCAATACAAATTAGTAAACTAAATGTAAGGTTCTAGTCCATCACAGGAGTGAGCTTGGAGCGGTGACTACTTTACAACATAATCGATCAAGATAAAAAGCGCTAAAGGTATTAAATAATGTGTATAAAAAGTGGAAGATAGGTTTTCAGGCGGGTCGGCCTGGAGCCTATTAATGTATATGAAATGTGATTAATAAACCAATACAAAATTGCTGTGATAAAGATAAAACATAAAAACCAATCAAATTGTCCAATAAAGTCATATAAAAATCCTGTGAAACATCAAAAAGTGTTCCTTATGGAGAAAAATTCGGTGAACGGTGAACCCCGTGTACAAACAAAGGTAACAGTGTATTTAAGGTGGTCCGAACTGCCCCTCTCGGGTGGGTACTCACCAAATAGAAGCTGATCAAAAGAGCTCTTAGTGAGTAATAGCGTAGTTGGACTTGAGCGCAAACGTGTTCTCCACGAGTACCGGCAGACGAACACTTGGCTTTCTCCCCTATATTGCTGGCTATGTCTCAGGGATGAGGAGATCGATCCTTTTAGACGCGGTGTTGGTAAAGTGCTTTGTCGTGGTCCCACAGGGTTTTAGAGACGAACAAAGAAGAGAACCTTCATAGCGTAATATGTAAAACCATAAACTTTTATTCCAATACGGCTCACAAGGCAAAAAATTACGGCCGGCTAAAGCAGCTCAGGAACAAAACATAAAAGTCTCGTGTCTAACAAACTTGCATCCGCCCTCGTTTGACGCGTTTCGTCATGTGACTTCCTCAGAAAGGCTTCGGCTCCGCTGAGCTGAGGTGAAAGCCGAAGATGGCCGAATGCTATGCTATCACAGCGGCCTCTCCGGGTTCTCAGTGTGTAATGACAAATGGCATCCCTGGTTACCTGGTAACCAGGGACGCTGATCTGCCATTACTCTCCTGGATGCTCTGGGAGTCTAATATGGCTCCCGACAGCCCAGGAGAGAAACACTTTCTCCTGCAAAGCTTTAATCTGCTCGATCGAGCAGAGTAAACCTTTCCTTGCGATCTGTTTTTTTTTTTTCTGACATGGGGCCGCTGGCATCCTCAGTCAGAAAAAAAAAAAAAAGCCAGCATAGGAATGCAACTTCAGGCTTGTATGGCTGATTTCAGCCCTACACCGACAGCGGCCAGTGGCCCCGATATCACGAAAAAAAAAAGATAGCAGGGAAAGGTTTACTCTGCTAGATAAAGTAGAGTAAACCTTTCTGGGAGAAAGTTTTTCTCTCCCGTGTGTCCAGGAGCCGCTATTTTATAGCGGGAGACTCCCAGAACATCCAGGAGAGTTGAGATGTCTGCATTTGTTTCTGTATTTGAAACCTAAAAAAAAAGCTTGGGCCTTAGATATATTTTAAGCTCACTGTTTTGATGAGGAAGACAAAATACCAAATATCTGTTCAGCAACCACTTAAACATGTATGTAAACCCTATCGATTAACTTCTTTTTTCTTACTCCCTTTTGTTCTGTTGAATGTATTATTGAATGTGTTTCGTTATATCTGTTAAATAGGTGTAACAAAATACCTCTTGATCCTGCGAGATATCCATTGCTGTGCTGTTTCCTCTGTATTGTGCAATGTTATCCGTATCAAATACCAATCGTGCACACTTGAGTTCTGTGGACTACAGAAAACGTCCCTCCTATGTTATAAAGATGCGTAACGGGTGAAGTGCTCTGCAGTTCTAACACACATGCTTTGTTCAGGATGACAATTTTGCTTCTCCATACATACAGTTGGGTGGATGAGCATTGTCACCCAAGGACAAGAAATGTGTGGTAGGATCACAAACTAAAAATAATGGGAAAATGCCGGAGCCACCACAGCTAAGGACTGTTGAACTGCATAATACATTACAATTTTTCTTGGGTTTAAACACATACTGGTGGACAGAAAGTATATTGCTATTTATATAAGTTATTGCTATTTATACTAGGCATTCTTTAGCATTCCAGGTCATCTGGTTCTACAGCAGTTAAACATAGTGACAAAATAAGAAAAGAAAACATGGAGTAGTATGTGCAGTAATTCCACACCTCTTGTACAGCTCTGTGATTTACTACAAGTTGACTATTCTTGTCAAGTAAATGTCCTACCCTGGTGCCCACTACCCACAGTTCATGGCATCCTGAAGAATGAACTACAATCAATTTTCTGACACACACACACGATACTTAGGTCAGTCTCTGGAACCTGTCCATCCCGATCACCGTATTATTCATTACCTTTAAATTATCTGAAGCTTGCAGGCAAATGAATCTTGGAGGTTGTCTCATGTTTCTTCATCGGTCAGGGGCCTGTTAGGATCTATCACTGGAGCTTTGAAGTTCTATTTAGATCTGTGCCAAACATCAGCTGACCTTAATCCTGGCTCTATGAAAGGTTGTAAATAAATGGTGTTTTTGGACCTGGAGTCCTATTCACAGAGGTTGTGAAGTAAGATTGATAGCCTGTCTGTGTTGGTAATGTCATAAATATGACATCTGAAGCTTCAACACAGTAGGTGTCTATCCTGGTAGATGATGTTCTTAGTAAGCCACTTTTGACATATTAAAAAAAGAAGTAACTAAATACGGGGCCTTCCTTTCCTTTTAAATTGTGCATTAAATTTGAAGGCCAGGGGCACGCCTACATGCCACAGTAATAAATAAGGTTCTAGGCTCCCTGCAGCTTAGTGATGTCATGTTTGGCTGCCTAGGAACATTCATGTGTGCATAGTATAGTCAGGGGTTTCACAGTCTCCCTTCCCATTGCAGCCTTTTATTCCTCGCAATGCAAGAGAGGACACCTGTGGCTGTTGATGTCCCCAAAAAGGTCTCAATACTTAATTCACTATCAACCATGCACCCATGCCTAAACCAGAACTGAGGTGGAAGCACTTGCTATAATGTGCCAGCTTGCACAGCATACTTGCACATTATGATTAAGTTACCCCTGGATTTGCCTTGTTACCTTTGTAACTACACAACTGTGGGTACCATCTACGTTGAAGCTTCTCCTGCTACAGCCATGGGAAGACCAGTCATGATTCATGAAAACGTCACAACCCAGAAAAAAAACAAAAACCCACAAAAACCGTACCACTGCAATCTCAAACAACTGTTTTTGTAAATATAATAGAGGTTTATTACAAGTCAAAAAGAGCAGTAGTCCATAAAACTTCCATACAGAAGCATCTCTAGCAAATAAGACCCAAGCCTTATATCAGCAAAAATAAATAAATAAAGTGATACATCAAGAAAAAGCAGCCCCAAAAGAAAATCAAAACATAACTGGTTTAAACAACGTGAATTAAAAAGGACTATGATTAGCAAAATAATGCTGTCCCTGAGTTGAGGTTAATTACCAGAGCATTGACAAAATCTTTTAATGAAGGCTCCGCGTGTTACATGGAGAATGTGCTAATAAGCAAATATAACCTATTATATCTGTATTTTCTGTCATTGTGCTCTGAGCAAACTCAAACCATTACAAAATGTGCTTGGAGAGCCGTGCCCGCTCTCCCCAAATGCTCTGCCTCCCTGGCCTTGCAAACACTGACCCGTGGGGGTGCACCACAACAGCTCCTGGTTGCTAGGCAATGGTTGGTTTGAGCCATCCTGCCTCCTCATGCCTAATTTGCTAAGGCATTCCAGGGTTCTGGGCTTGTGATGGCGTTTGCTACCTAGCTCCTGATCATGTCTCTATCACCTTGTCTTGCTGTACTAACCCTTGCTTGGGTAATGGATTCTCTCTTTGAATGCTACCAGCACTGACCCTCACTTTCGATTAGGATGACTGTTGGAATTTCACTGGCCCTTATGTTCTGCCCAATTACAATTTACTTCCAGGATTATCTGTCAGAGTACTTTAACTATCTCTCTTGGGGGTCCCAGCAGGCATCACAGTTTACCAATATAATGCCCAAGTCCTGGAGCATCCAAGTGCTAGTAGGCATAAGGGAAAGGCAACTAAAGGTGAAGTCATATAGTCATCACTATTTTCACAGAACAGGATGCAACCACAGGATGCAAAATGTTGCTCTGATGACATTTAGCCATTTGCAGTACACTTACTAACCACACATTAGGATTTTTCAGCTACAGGAACCACAAGAAAGGCATAATGGATCTCTCTAGAACTTCCTTCTTGCTTGCTGATATAAGGAATGGGTGGAGTTTACTAAGCTCATGCATAGGTTATCTTCTTCCTGAAACCTCTGACCTATTTCTTTACTACACTGAAGGAATGCTGTATAGAAATTATCATTTTATAAAACTAAACACATTCCGTCAGCCAGGTAAAAGAAAATGCATGCATTTTATTTGTATTTCTATTTGTATTTTTATCTGAAAGGTACCATTTCTTGAAAAAAGCTGCACACAGTCCAACCTCATACCTACAGTACTTCAAGCCTCATGCTGCTGTTGTACCGACACACCTTTCCATTATAATTTCTATTTGTCATAAAACATACCCATTCTCGGTTCCTTATCTATAGCTCAGTTAATGTGAGACAGTAAGGGGACATTTTAACTTTCTTTTCAGTACTCTAATGTCTTTTATCATGTTGGGATTTCACTTTATTAAAATATATTACTTCCAAGAAATGTACAAGAAGTTTCCCCAGCTAACCACGTTGTGAAATTATGGGATCTTCTAATTTCTCGCCTTAATGCAGAAGGGATCCCCCACCCTATTCTCCTGGTCAGACGTGATGGCCAGGGAAGGACACGGAAATTGAGCATATTCGCTGAAAGGCTGAAACCAGAAGGAGGGAGAACCACAAATCATCAAAAATTTGTTATACAAATTATGCAGCTCAAATAGCTAACTGGAAAACATTTATTATAAGCCAATGTGAGTAAAGATGTTGTACTAGCAGCATGCTGAGGGTCAGCTGAGAATAATACATGATGTTCTTGCTTCAGCCTTTATGACACCTAGATACAAAATCCAGATTGCAAGCCTATTGTTGGGTGTTGCACAGAGGCCATACTTGGTCATATTACACTTGGGAATCATTTAAAGAAATAAGAATATTCATCTTTTCAGCCAATCAAAATTATAATGTGTAAGGGATTGTTTCATGTTTATTGACTGAGAAGGTTAGAGCAGAGTTTTTACAGGGCAAATGAGAGTATAGGAACCATTTTTGATTAGATAATAAACTTACATAAGCTTTGGTCTTGTTCATATTAATTTGTAGCAAATCACATGTCAAAGTAAACTGCTACAGTGAAGGTTCCCTTGGAATAATACATTTCATGGACCTGAATAGACAATGGTCCAAAACAACAGCAGTATATTTAAGCTCACATCAGTACTAATAAAGGGGTGTTATTAGCTATGAGTTTGTTGAACAAGTTTTCTACACAGATCTTTAATTTCAGTAGATGTAAAGGTAGGTTTCCCTTTTCTGAGATCTGCTTGGGGTGTTGTAGTGATTGGATTGAATGGTGAAAATCTTAGGCTAGGCTGGTCATCAAGGGTCATAATAGCCTGCCATAGAGAACGTTTGACCCCTGAATGATGCAGTAGGACACAGACAAGCCTATGAGACTAACTGCTGCAATAGATTGGGTTCCTTGGAGCCACAGTTAAGGTGTGTTCTGTATGGATAGCACATAGAATTATTTAAAGGCATGCACATGTACAGATACAAAATTAATCTGCAGAAATTTTTTTTTGTGCACTGAGCTGTATTTTTTTACATTGGTATAACTGTTCGACTAATTAAACATTTGTAGTCCCTTTTTTATTTACAGTCACTTTATCTGAGGCTGACACTTTGAGCTGAGCGTTGGAAGGGAGAGTCCCCTGGAACTCTTATTATTGCTGCTTTGTCAATTGCTTGACCACGTGCTTAGGGTGTCTCACCAGTAAGACAAAAATTTCACCAGTCAGCATGACCGGACTATAGCTGTGCAATTTATGTTAAAAAAAATTAGGGACACATAGAGCTTTATTTTGGTGGTATATAATCAGCACTGAAGGGGGGGGGGGTCATTTTTTACTATATAATGAAAAAACTACCATATATTTACAAAAAGAAAAAAAATGTTATCCCTACATTATGTTAAAAAACATTTATTCTTACCCATATTTTTAGTAAAATATAAAGACGGGGTCACGTTGGGTAAATAGACACCAAACATGTCAATCCTTAAAATGCGCGCCCGCAAAATCGCAAAAAACAACCACACCGAAAATTGGCCATAGGAGACACTTTAAATGCTTTTACTGCTCATCAGTTTAGTGTTATCAGTGATAAATGGCCCTAAAATTATTGCTCACACTCTGACGTTCGTGGTGATGTGTAACATGTGCGGCACAATAGGCGCAATTGTCGTTTTCGCACATAGGCGCACCCAATAAATGTTTGCGTGTGTATGTGGGGGGCAGGTGACTTTTAAAAGTTTTTTATGCTTCTTTAATTTTTTTATTACTTTTTTTATTTTTTATACACTTAACTTTATTGCTATCACATGGGGGGGCTAACAAGCCCCCTATGTGATAGCCAATTTGCAGTGACAGGTCCACTTTATGGAGACATCAGGGGTCTGTCTCCAAGACCCCTAATGTCACCTAGGGACCCCCAGAGAAGCTAGTAAAGCAGAGAACTGCTTCACCAGCTTCTCCATAGCATCTGAAGCTGGAGAGTGACAGCAGAATGCGGAAGTGATGTGATATACATCACTTCCTGCATATGGGGATGGAGAGGAGATCAGAGGGAGATTGTGTACCGATCTCCTATCACAGAGCAGCCGTGCTGGTCCTGGCCGCATTGGGCACAGCGGACCTATATTTGTTTGATCTGGATTTGCTGTTGGAAAAAAAGTTTGAGAGTTTTGGTATTACTTTAACCGATAAATAAGAAAACAAATGCAGCCACCACATCTAAGGACTAGTAAGCTGCAATATATTTTTTTTCCTTTATCATTTCTTTCATGACTTAGCACTTTTCAATCATGAGTCTGTTCTAGAACTTTGTGTTTCATATATTTACACACACTTGACCAATAATGTCTACCCTACTAAGCCAAAGCGTTGAAGTAGAGAGACTGTGACTGTGGTGACATTAGCATTCTTGCAGTTGCTGTTTGTGTGTAACTGAATCTGGGTATTTGCTCAAGCAGTGTAGTTAGATAAACAATCCTCCTTCATTACCATTTCCTCCATTCCCCATCTCCTCTGAATAAAGTGAGTGGAATCCTGCCACAATGTGCAGTTTCCATCAGTGCAACATCTAAAGTGCTCTCTTTTGTGCCATGATCTAACACCAGCTCACTTACCCACAAATTATTATTCCTGTCTCACCCCACAGGCTTGGGCAGACAGTTCTGCCTGCTCTTAACTGCAGCTCCAGCCTGCTGGATCAGGGAGAGATACTTGATAGCCGCTGTTTCCGTGGTTGAAATATTTGTGAAGTTAACGCATAATCTGAAAGCAGAAGCTAATAAATTATAGGGTGCTAATTGGGGCCGGAGTGGAGCTGTCAATCACGTTATCCTAAACACACAGAGACCCTCATAACCTAAAAAGGCAAGAGAGCTTCCAAGATGAGATCCCAGTTGTTTCTAGCCGTGACCTCCACATGAAGGAAGAGCATCGACAGCACTGAATGAATTGTAAATAGGACTGTGCCAAGCATTTAGGATTAAACATGACACATTGTTGTGGGTAGTGTCTATATATAACTAGAAAGGTGCCGAAACGATAGTATATTTAAAAGACAAATTATTAACTGAACATACGTAGAAGGCTAACAATCAAATCTTTTTAGAACCTAAGATTCATGAAATATTGAAAGAAAGAAATAATAAAAGCTAAAGGATATGTATAGCCAATCGCTAAAATCTTATAGAACACACTATTTGTAATTTAAAAAGTAATTTTCAATAGTTATAAATCTGCAGCATTCACTTAAATAATACCTGGTAATCCTGCCTTTATTTAGACACTTCCTGTTGTAGGCTAATAAAGTTATGTGCCCATCAGGCAGCTGTGTTCCTGTGTTGTCACCCTGTCAAACAATCAAACATATGATGGACACTATGGGGTCAATGTTACTTGGATGAATGGTCCCTATAGTTAGTTTTACCAGGATTTTTTTTTTCACAAATAATTTTTTATTAGAGACATAATAAAAACAGACATACAACATGTGACCTCTGCGGCCAATATATGCTACCAGGAATTTTTAAGGGACAATGGAAACACTCTTTGATGGAGGTTACTCTATGTATTAAAAATGGTTCCCCATTTCCCACAGACAACTTGTAACCAACAGTGGGTCCTGGTATTGCTTAACTTACTGGTGGACTTGAGGCCAACCATTGTAACACAAAGAATTGGTCCTGCCCTCATAACCAAATTTTCCAATGTGGTAGTTGCAAGTGGAAGTTGTATCTGCATCTGTTAATTGTACAGAAAACTTGGGGAAAGGGGCAAGATGCTTAGCATAACTAAAATTAATTATTTCCAATTTCCAAACGCACTACATGTTGCTTTAAAAGTTGAATGAGAGCACTATGATAAAAAAACATATCAGTTGCTTATTGACTGTATATATGGGACATGATATGTAGGATCCATTATTTGTTGTGACTGGACCACTGCTTAACCTTGTTATGGTCCTTTGTTTTAGGTAAATGTGATAGTCAGGCTTTGCCCCCTAAACTGTGTCTAGAGATAATT
>NW_017306290.1:2789364-2801006 GCF_000935625.1 Nanorana parkeri | reverse complement strand
CTTAAAGTGTATTTCCACTTTTGCAGCCAAGTTGGGATAACATCTATTTATATTTGTTATATGTTCCCGTTCACATAGCAAAAGCTAAAAACAAGTTTAAATTGTTTTTACTTGGGTTAGGGTTTTTAGGCTTCTTAAGGGTTGACAATTCATCTAGCTTCTCCTTCTTTGCAATGTTAGGAGGGGTTGTGAGGGGGTAAGGGATTTGTTTATTATAATTTGTAAAGTAGATCTGAACACTGCCCAAAGGGTTAAAGCAGGTGTCCTCAAACTACGGCCTGCGGGCCACATCCGGCCCGTAAAGGTCCTTAACCCGCCCGCTCCTGGCGGTGGGTTG
Organism: Nanorana parkeri; assembly: GCF_000935625.1. Classification (NCBI taxonomy): domain Eukaryota; kingdom Metazoa; phylum Chordata; class Amphibia; order Anura; family Dicroglossidae; genus Nanorana; species Nanorana parkeri. The sequence goes on along the minus strand of NW_017306290.1, from coordinate 2,800,669 downwards.
TGGGCGATGAGATGCGGGTGAAGGGCGGTGGGTGACAGGCACTGGGTGGCGCTGTCTTCACTCCCTCCCAGTGGCATAGCGGGGGGGGGGGGGGCGCGTCACCGCTGCATCAGATGCGGCTCTCTAATTGGGCCGCCGCTCGCTCCTCAAGGGGGTCCTTAGGAGGCCCCAGCGGGCGGACCTCTACGATGCCTGATTAGAGGGCCGTGTCTGCCTGATCCAGACAGCCCGGATTGCATACGAGGCAATCAGGCATTGTAGAGGGCCGCCCGCTGGGGCCTCCTAAGGACCCCCCTGAGCAGCGAGCGGCCGGCGATTACAGAGCGGGCGGGCTGATCGGGCGCAGGTGGCAGAGAGGTGGCGGAGGGAGCCACTGCAACTGCGGCCACAGCAGACCCCCCACAACCAGGGAGCCCCCACTGACCACCAGGGTAAGTTAACAACTCTGTTAAAATAAAATCAAGGGACATTTTTAAATGTCCCTGGGAACATAAATTAAAACATATATATATATTTTAATACTCGCCTGATCCCTAGATCCACCGACGAACGCAGCGTCCCATCTCCCACGCTGTCAGAAGCTGCAACAGAGCGTGCTGGTTACTACTTAAACCGGCGCGCGCTGTGTGCAGCTTCTGAGAATATACTCTATTAGCGTAGCGGAGAAGCCGATTGCGCATTTTGCAGAGCTCCTGCTACGCTAATAGCGTATATTCTCAGAAGCTGCACACAGCGCGCGCCGGTTTAAGTAGTAACCAGCACGCTCTGTTGCAGCAATTTTTTCTATTCAGCCTGGCTTCCTGACCAATCAGGAAGCCGGGCAGTACGTCATGACTCGTGTCACGGCTTCCTGATTGGTTAGGAAGCCGGGCTGCCTACCAACAAGTGAAGCCTGCTTCCCAGCCAATCAGGACGTCATGATGCAAGTCATGACGTACCACCTGGCTTCCTGATTGGTCAGGAAGCCAGGCTGCCTAGAAAAAAGTGAAGCCGGCTTCCTAGCCAATCAGGAAGCCAGGAGGTGGGTCAGAACGTGCCGCCCAGCTTACTGATTGGTTAGGAAGCCAGGCTGCCTACCAACTGAAGCTTGCTGCCTAGCCAATCAGGAAGCTGGGCAGCATGTCATGACCCGCCTCCTGGCTTCCTGATCCGGCCCCCAACAATGTCTGAGGGACAGTGAACTGGCCCCCCGTTTAAAAAGTTTGAGAAGTTAAAGGATTACCACCCTGGCTTAAGTAATGTATGTTAATGAATTTAATGAGAGAAACACAATCCTCAAATTTCCATCCCAAGTCTTTCTATACGGACAGATGACTGTGAATGTGCGAAATATTTTTTGTTATGCTGTATGAATGGGAACACATAACAAACATTTAGCAAAAAGCAGAAATACACTTTAAAGCAAAATGCATTACAAATGACAGAGGGGGAACTCAACACTAGAGTTTTTGAGGCAAGTAATCCAATACTAATGTAACAAAGATTCAAGCACCACAGGCAATCACTAGGAAATGTGTGGGTAATGAATGGTTAATAAAGAACATTTGTTTTGTTTGAAGAAGACTTTCCATACATCCAAAAACTTGTTTTGTTCAAGGATGACAACATAAAAAAAAATATATTGTATATTTTTTAACTGTTGATGTAGTTAATGTATTATTTGTATTAGTCATTTGACATTTAGTACATAAATATATAGCCTTACTTCTTGGTCAGTAGTTTAGATCAGTGGTTCTCAACCTGTGTAACCTCAGGACCCACATTTGTCCTTGGTCAATAAGTCGCGACCCAAGTTGCACTGCAATGAAACACACAACATTGCGGTACCACGTGTTCTGGTGCAGGTGATCAAACTGTGGGTGGGAGATGCGTTTGGGGTGCCGTTCAAATGAATGGCAACGCAATGCATCTCCCACACCAGAAAGAGCAGTAGGTGCCATTGTGTGGTGCAGTCCGTTAATTGCATGGGACTGTGCGATTAATGCGCTGTACTAGTGTGAACAGGCCCTCAAAAACAAGACAGACACACAACCACAGACACAATCTCACACACACATAGACACTCCAAAAACGTTTTTAAGATCCACCCAGTGTCTCTAATTTACAAAAACTGGAGTGGATTCTCATGCTGGGGTCCAGTGTGGGCTGCTGTGCTGTCATGGAGCCCCATCCATATGTGCATTGCTTGCAGAGCTTGCTTGCGCGCTCTGTAGAGGTGCCGGGAGCCAGAAGGTGACATCACTCTGGTCCAGGCACCTCTACAGGACATGCGAGGGAGCTGTAAGGAATGCACATATGGATGGAGCTCCCTTGCAGCCATAGCCCCAGCCCACCCACCTGAAGCTGACACTCGCCACCGGGCAACATATTCTGAATGCTGCTTAGCATGAGAACTGACTGTGTTGTGCTAGGGAGAGGCTAAGGAGCCCCTCACCTATAAAAGTGGAAGACACGCAGCGACCCACTGAACACCGGGCCACGACCCACTTTTGGGTCATGACCCAACGGTTGAGAACCAAAGGCTTAAATGATAGAGTGATGCTTAGCAAATAATTAAGAATTCATGTTAGTTTTATGTATACAAGTTGGGCATTGGTACCACCTGGATAGGATTTTGTAGTTTTTCTCCTGCAGCCTAGATGAGACAGACATTTAAAAGATTGTCATGGCTTTTGCTTCTTTTTTTATGTAATGTAATTGTATTGTATGATGTTGTTTGTAAAACGTATTATACAGCACTGCAGTGGAAGATCTGTAGCCAGAATGATAATAATAAGTTCTAAATATTTTGAAATATAAAAAGCAATAAAATGGCCACAAGATTAAACATGTTCATAATGTATTTGCAAGAAATAAATACATTCACTGTCCTTTGTGTATATTTTCTCAATTATCTCCTTTACGTTTTGGCCAAGCTGTCCTTTATGATAGAGTACTGAAGACTGGTAAGAATGTGAGCAATGCATTGGTTGCAAAGCATCTCTATATTATACTTTAGCTGTACACATGTCCTGCATGCCTGGTGTTTTGCACACTACTAACACCAACATTTTCTGCATAAGTCAGGGATAGCCTTTCATATGGCATTGGCATGTAATGTTTTTTTTTTCTAAACTCAAACTGTTGTTTACACTTGCTGGCAAATGTGAAAGCAGCTATAGCTTAAACACTCACTCACACATGTAAAATTTTAGATGTTTTTCAAGATGTGTTTTATATGATGTACAAGGGTAGTGACAAGAAACTCCGATCAGAAACATGGCACCTGCCTACCTAAATAATCATTCATATTTCTATAAATCCAGTCCTTGGCTTCATCAATGCTCTCTGTGATATATATATTTTTTGGTGGTATTTAATCACCACAGGGGTTTTTATTTTTTACTATGTAACGAAAAAAGGACCGAAAATTCTGAAAAAAAAATGTTTTCCCTACATTATGTTATAAAACATTTATTATTACCCAATTTTTTGGTAAAATATAAAAGACGGGGTCACGTCGGGTAAATAGACACCAAACATGTCAAGCTTTCAAATTGCGTGCGCAAAAAACTACCATGCCTAAAATTGGCCTTAGGCGACCCTTTAAAAGCTTTTATCGCTCATCAGTTTAGCCTTATCAGTGATTGATTGGCCTAGAATTATTTTTGCTCACACTGCGACGTTCGCTGCGATATGTAACATGTGCGGGGCAATAGTTGTTTTTACACATAGGCGCGCTCGACGCGTATTTACATATATAAATGTGTGCTCGCAGGGGATGTTTTTTTTTTAAATTGAGACTTAATTTATTTATTTTTTTCATAAACTATCACATCAGGGGCTAAAAAGCTCCCAATGTGATAGCTAGAAAAAAATTACAGGTCCTCTTAATGGAGACATCAGGGGTCCCCAAGAGCCCTAATGTCACCTAGGGACCCCCAAAGAAGCAAATCTGCTTCATCAGCTTCTTCTCTGGCTCCCAGGCAGAGAAATGAGCTAAAGGCGGAAGTGATGTCATGGACATCGCTTCCCACTTTAGAGAGAGAGAAGGGGGAAAGATCAGCGGTGGGAAATGCTGATCTCTCCTCCTCTCTTCAAGCAGCCGCTGTGCCGATCCTCTCAGTCCCGGGCACTGCAGGGGGACAGCGGTGCCCAGGATAACAAGCAGCGGCGAAGGAGGGGGCGCGACAGCGATAGGGGGGGCACACCATGCAAGCTCATACAAGCGATCGGCCAGCTATAGAGCCGGCCGAACGCTTGTATGAGACAGCCGGTAACAGCATTTTATGCTTCTGTATGTGCGCGCCCACTAGGGGGCACGCGCAAGCAGAAAAAAAAGACATACAATACGCGTCACTCCCGGTCCCATAGTACGGGCAGGAAATCAGTGAATGGACGTTCCCAGATTTCCGCCGACACCCAGCAAGCCGGTCCTTGGGGGGGGGGGGGCCCGGTTACCGGATCATAGAAGCGATCTGGAGGCAGCAGAGCCGCCAGAATAATTTTTACTGTAAAGCCAGTCGCCGGCTCTACAAAACTAAGCAGACTCCGCCAGAAGTCTGTTTATCGCCTTCAAACCTCACGATGGGATTATCCGTCAAAAGGTGGCTCTACAAAGTAAGAGCTCGATGCTGCAAAAGGTGGCTATACAAAGTATTGACTTTGGGGGGTGGGGTGAATGGGTATGTACACTCAAGTTTTCTGGGGGTTTTTTGTCTTTTTTCTTGTTTGTATCGCAATAAAAAATATTTTGCATCTTCAGAGTGGTAGGCATGTTGTATAAATCAAATGATACACTTCCCCAAAAAAATCCATACAAAAAGGCCCATCCATGAATACTTTTGCAAGCCACTGTAAATACCAACAAACCACCACTATCCACCTACGTTGTGATGGCACCACCTCCATGAAGACCAAAAAAGGCAGGCACTGGGAAATACAATGTAACCAGGGCAAAGTAACAATCCATAGAGCATACAAAGCAATAAACCATATTGAGAATATCATGTAGTGTAGCAATATCATATCCAAGTTTGAAGAAAATAGCTGTGTACACAAATGAGTAAACCATATCAAGCAAAAAAAGTGAGGTGTAGCCCTGTATAGATGCCTGACGAACATGGGCCTGGCATTATGTCTGCCATAAAGACCCACCTCCCAGCAATAGCCTGTCACTGGCACATATACCATAGAACAAATTCTACTGGGCAGCAAGATGCAATGCCACTGTCAGGTAGAGTTGTCAAACACAGCTGATTGTCAGTAATCCGACAGCAGGTACAAATGATCAGACTATTAGAAAACAATTGCACACGCAAACATCCACAGAATTAAGAACAACAGGGCTTTAGAGCACAGTAGGAGGAAAATGGAAAACATTATGATAACATCATATACATGTATGTATGTATTTATGGCTACTGCTAATATAAAGTGACAAATGGTTGCCACTCACCAGAAAGAGATGACAGATGGGAATACAAAACAGCATAACAGAGCCCAACTTATATCAATCAGAAAAGGACCCAGGGTAATTAGTATATACAGCCTTAATAGTGAGAACAGCCAAAATGCAAGGCCAAAAGGAGCCAGCATAAGTGGATCTTTGGAGACAGACTGGAGAAGAGTTTTTGTTTACTGATTATGCACCCATGGTTAATAGTTTATATACAATGTGGGTTTCTGTAAATGCTGGCAAAGGAAAGGGTTGCTTTAAATGGGAATTGCACATAATACAAATTTTTTCGTTTGGATCAAAGGTGAACATAAAAGTTCCATTGGAAAGATCTGCTGCTCTGAGGCCACGGGGAAAAAACTTTAGCAAAGCAAAATGCGTTAACCACTAATAGCTTAATTTACGTTACACACTTTAAAAAACAAAATATAACATGCAGTTCTTTTGTGGAAGGAAAAAAACTATAATAGAACCTCCTAACAAAAAAAGTTAATGCACATTTTAGCATTTTATGACAGCAAAGCTTTCACCAGTTGGCAAAGAAGGTCAAACGGAAATGGACATTTACTAAATTGTTGCATTAACCTCAAGGCATTGTTGCTGAAAATTGTAATATAAAAGGCATGTTTGAAAGCTTTGTAACAATAATACAAAATCCTTGTCCCTGATAAGCATTCAAGATCTCAAAGAATTATGCACACCTGCAGATATTTCTTTTGTAATTGCCTTATTAAAAGTTAAGGGCCAAGGGGGAAGAAAATTCCATTTCTGTTTTCATGTCACTTGAATAGGTCACACACGATCAAGGACAAGGCTTCATTTTTTTTCTTTTAAATGACTGATGCCATGCTTAAAAGACATAACTTCCATTCTCAGCACACCAACAAGCACATAAAAACACCGTAGAGAGAAATCTGTGTTTTGTTTGTATTTGTATTTTGTGAAGAAGAAAAAAAATAAAGAAATCATCTTCTGAAATATGGATTTGGTTGTGAATAGCCTTGATACAAATAATGATCAAAAAGGAAATGTTGAGTTTAGAAATTAGAGCAAGGGCAAAGCTAACATGTAGGCCGATCTGTGTGTCAGAGCTTTACACATAGACAATGCCTATAGAATATACAAAGGCAAATTGTAACTAGAGAAATGAAAGATTGTCTCTACTTAATTAACAATTAATTCATATTAAAGTCATACTTTACCATAATGAACTGGTAGGAACAATGAACATTAAAAAAATTACATTCTAGGGTAAACTGACAAGAATTGTTGAGTTGACACCACAAACACATTCTGTGCGTTAACTAATTACTTATCCAGAATGGATTGAATTTACAGTATGCCTCAGCAACATACAAATAGCTTTTCTATAAATTTGACATGCCTATGACGATTAAAATATTGGAGATACCATTGCATTAACGTTTTCTTAAAAGTGCTGGCTCCATGGCCGTTAAAACTGGCCACAATTTTCACAATGTATTGAGTCAATAATCTGGAACAAGTGTGCAGGATGGGACTTCAGACTTTTCAAACTTCACTGGCCCCCTGTTTATTCTAGGTTAGTGAGTACAACTCAAAAGGTAATAAAGCAAGGTTGAGAGTGACAGAGCTTGAGCCTGCACCAATAAAAAAAGTCAGCAATTGCAGCTACAAGTTCAGGTTAACCTTCCTTACTAATTTATCAAAATTAGGGGAAATTGGATATTCAAGTATAAGAATTACAATAAAAGCAAACTAGCAGACAGTACATATACAGTATGCTGACCATAGACAAGGCTATTTTTAACCTAATCTAGCATAAGCTCATGTACAATAAAAAAAAATTGTATACTGATCATAGTCACTATCTAGTTGTTATGGGTGGAATCATGAATTTAGAAGGTATGGATGTTGTACATCCAAGATCCACAAACTAAGGTCCATTTGGTAGATTCATATCTGTCAGGTCTGGCTGCCCAAACTGGGTCAAGAAAAATGATACTACAGTGCTTCAGATCCCCTCCAATAAAACCAAGGTCTGTTATCAAGCGGTAACTGCTACACAATGCACTTACATATCTAAGTGCCTGTTTTTTATCAAAGACTGGGAGAAACAAGACTCTGATCCACCTTAATATTATTGGCCAATGTCAAGGGGGGGGGCACAACATGGCCGTGTGAGGATGTGTAATTCTGGAACTCTGCACTTACCGATTCCAGTAGATGTTTTATTGGACTCTGTCTTCGAGCTTTACTCTTTGTGCCGAAGGAGAGAGGTTCCACTCACACCACCAATTGTCACAGTGGATCGAGCCTGCTCCGGTTCTTCTACAGAGAAACTGCAGACTCCTGTCCCCAACCGTATTCCAAAGCTGTCTCAATAAGACAGACAAACTGACCCACCGGCCTCTCCTATATAGACCCCGGGTCTGCATTTTGAACACTCCCTGGATTTTGTGTCATCAGCGGCCACTGGGATCAAGATAGATGGGGATGGGTAGGATGTTCTCCCCCTGCTTCCCACTAAAGGGGATCTAGACCAGATGGTTTCCAAGATCGTGGACACCCTGCGAAAGCAAGCACTGGAAGTAAAACAGCAAGTTAGTTCTTTGGACTCTAAGGTTACCTCTGTGGAGACCGCTACCACCACGCGAGTGTCAGCTCTCGAGGAGGCACATTCCGATACCCGCCACCGCTTACAGACCCTGCTCCTTAAACAAGACGACATGGGGAACTGGAGCAGAAGAAACAATCTCCGACTGAAAGGCATCCCTGAGGCTACCATGGGTACCGATTTTTGCTCCACAGTGGTGGCCATCCTGAATCAGTTTCTAGACAAGCCTCCCACAGAACCTCTAGGCCTGGACCGAGTCCATAGGGTCCAGCCGTTCAGGCCCAGCACTTCTGGGAATCCGAGATATGCCCTCTGCTGGGTTCACTTCTGTCATAATGGAGGAGATCCTTTGAAAGGCCTGGATGAGGGGACCCATTGAATTTGATAGAGGGCAAATCTCTGTGATGCCGGACCGCCTGATGTGGTTTTTGCCTTCATTGGTTCTATTCTTTGCTCAGATCATGACCCCATCCATCTTTCCTTTAGACCTCCTGGATTCATGCCCTAAATGCTTCTCATGGCATTTGAACGAGTGCCTTCTACAGGACCCAATGATCCGAGCTGACATCAAGAAAGCTATTTTATCCTTTTTCTCTACTCTGGACCGTTGTCATCTTTCCCTCTTGCCATTTGGGAAACTCATAAATGTGTGTTGCATGGCCTCCTGATTAAACACAGAGCACGCGGGAAACAGGAGCGGGCCCATAGGATCAAACAGCTTTTTATTCGCTTGCGAACCCTGGAAGCTGGCCTCAAAAAATCTTTAGCTGTGTCCACTTACCAGGAATTGATAGATTTGAGGGTGGACTCCTTTGGGGCCGCTGTACTATGTGCAAATATTCCAATAAGCTAGGGAAGATGCTTGCTAGGGCTCTTCGTGGCCCGCAAGCCAAATCCTTTATCCCTCACATCATCTCCACATCCGGCCAGAAATGAATTACCTCATCGGCAATAGCTTCGGAGTTCAGGGAGTTTTACCACAAACTCTATAACCTTTCTGATTTTGCCTCCTCTGAGACAATTTCACCATCTGAGGTGAACTATCTATAGATGCTTATTTAGCCCAATCACGTATGATCACGTATTCCAGTTTTGACGTCTTCTAAGAGAGACCAGATGGAATTGCCCATCTCAATGAAGGAATTGAAGCTGGCTATTTCCACTTCCCAATCTGGCAAGGCACCAGGTCCGGACGGGTATACTATTTCATACCAGAAATCCTTCCTCCCCGTACTGTCGACCCATTTTTTTATCTGCTTATAATACTATTTTACAGGGGATGCCTTCCCCTTAGACTTCCTTAGAGCTCACATTGTTTTAATCCCGAAACAAGGTAAGGACCCCTCCCAATGCTGGAGTTACAATCATATAGCAGTGGTGTCAGCAGAAAGTATTGAATCATTCAAAAATCAATAAGATACCATCCTAAGAGACCGTAACATACAGGGGTACGGGTACACTTAAATACTAGACCACACAGGGACTCTTATACACACGCACGCACACACGCACAACAAACAAACACACACACACACAAAGGGTGAACTTGATGGAACTGTGTCTTTTTTCAACCTCAAATACTATGTAACTATGTAAGTATGTAACTATAGCCTTACTCAGCTAAGACTTGATGCTGTTTTACAAAATTCTAGTGAGCAGGCTGCTTCCCTTTCTGCCCGAGTTAGTTCACCTGGACCAGGCAGAGAGGCAAGGGATAACACTATCATAGCGTTAAACATGATTCATCACACTAGAGCAAGGAAGGTCCCCCTGATGCTGCTTTCGACAAGTACAGAGAAGGCTTTTGACAGGGTGGACTGGAGCTTTATGTGGGCCACCCTTCGCCACCCATCGCCACATAGGTTTGGGATCCAACATGTTTACATGGATATATTCACTTTATTCTACCCCTATGGCTGCAGCCAATGAGGCTAGGTCTTCACCTTTTACAAATGGCACTCAGCAGGGCTGCCCGCTGTCACCTCTGATTTTTGCCCTGACGCTTGAGTCTCTTCTCGGCACTGTACGTGCTTCCACTTCCATTCAAGGCATCACTACAGCCTCGGGGGACAACAAACTATCAGCATATGCTGATGATCTTATCTTCTTCATTAATAACGTGGATTGCTTGCTGCAATGCCCTCAAGATGACGGTGTTGCCTCGGATGCTGTATCTTCTTCAAGCGGTCCCCATTCAACTCCCATCCCACTTTTTTCGGTCAATTCATAGTGCATTTATATCTTTTGTGTGGGCAAATCACCTTTCCTGATTACAAAGACACTATCTTTCTCTTTCAAACGCTAGTGGTGGAGTGGGTTTAACGGACATTTTTCCTTACAATAGAGCATCCCATCTCAGTCTGCTGTTGGATTGGTGTTTTCATAAGGAGGTTAAACTCTGGATCTTCTTGGAACAAGACACTTTCTGCTTTACCATTGCAGGCCTTCCTTGTTTTTCTCCCCCCCCCCTCCTTCTGTCCAATGCCACCCTTTAGTCCTGGCAACCATTCACGAAACGTGAAAGTGTTTAAACAGACCACCCTGTCCCCCTTCACTGCTCAGACCTGTTCTTGGAGACCCTGATTTTGTTCAGGGCTTTGAGAACAAACACTTTCTCAGACTCCATGTAGAAGGCAAATTCCGTTTTATTAATTTCCGGAGATTCTCAATGGCTTTCTGGCTCCGACTTAAAGTGTTTGGTCAACCCTCCTTTGGACCCTTGGAGCACTCTTCAACTTCGTCAGTTCCCCCACCCTCAAAGGCTTGATAGACCCTGCTCTGCCTTCCAAAGTATGTGTACGGGTTCTACTGCCCCTCCATCACGCAATCTCTACATTACATAAACTTTTATCCTCCCCTCCCTCAGACTTTGGTCATCCATTTTTGAAAAAGTGGGAAAAAGACTGGAGCGGCAGTTTACACCCATCCAGCGGGACAACATCCTCTCCCTGACGCACAAATCCTCTATGGCCAGTAGCTATCACAAAACGGTAGAAAATCCTTATGAAATGGTATAGGGTTCCGAGTTTACTGCAGAAAATGAATGCGGCCATCCCCTCACAGTGCTGGAGATGTGGCTCTGCCTTGGGCACCATCCTGTACATCTTTTGGTCCTGCCAGCAGCTCGAACAGTTCTGGGATTCTGTCCATTGACTGCGAGACAAGCCAATTCAGATGGGATTTTGAGAGTTAATTACATTTATGCTATGTAAGATCTGACTCTGGGTGTATTTCAGATACACCGACCAATCCGCTCAACTTATGTCCTGAGG
>NW_017306290.1:2787862-2789281 GCF_000935625.1 Nanorana parkeri | reverse complement strand
TCCTTATGCCTCCTGCTCTCTTCTGGCTTCTCTCTTGATGTCCTTTTTCTCATCTTCTTTACACACACTTCTCCTCTCTCCTAGGAGCATCTTTTGGTGACTGTACTTGCCTTTCCCTTACCCATTCCTGTGGTCCCTTGCTGGGGGACCCTTATGATGGTTCTGCACCTGGTGTCCAGACTCTCTACTAGCGGTCTCACATTTTTGCTGTGACCTTTGATTGGTATCTATATAGATGGACATAACCTGAGTGAGAACCTTTCTTATTCTAACATTTTGTGACAGATGATGATTTTATCATCGTTATGACATTATTGGCCAATGTCATAAATACCCATCTAGGCACAGGTCTTCATGTGGAATAAGGCCGTCAAAGTCAGGGCTATGGGCAGAAGCATTTAAAAGGGCCGTATGCTGTCATTTGTTTTATTATTCTGTCACATTTCTTTCATATGTAATCCTCCAATGAGAAAACAATAAGAAATAAATTTATAACACCCTGAAGGTTTCACATATTTATTGCCTATGAACAGCATAGAATTGTGTGGTCACAGTCTGGCAAATCCCCCATTAAGTAATGAGCAGACAACCCTAAAGGCCAGGTAACATGGATGAGTTTGTAGCATCAATTTGTGGCAGCTATAGAATCACTCTTCTTTGTGGTTTTGTTGCTAGGAATAAATAAATTGTAGTCAAACGAAGGTCTGTGTCACAGTGATTCCAACAATTTGTAGCTCAGTCACTGAGCAACTGGCTTTTTCAATGGTATGAAGCAAGCCTCAGAATCATTACCTTTAGTAGCTACTTGAGTTTTCTGGTGCAACTGAAACTAACCATGCCACCCTAGAGATTTGTATCTGCATAGACATGCATTGTAACCAGCTACAGTAAAATATCTGTAGCTAACTACACATCATCATCAGAGAAAATAATCAGAGAGATTTTAGCTTCTACAAGTCCCTACTACAAAGCAGACAAGACCTTAACACCTGCCCTTTCTTAGGAAAATAATAACTGAAGAAATCCAACCTGGCCTCTCACCAAATGCAAGTAGCCTAAAGTCACATCAATACTTTAGAAACATTACAAATGAAGGATCTTGAATAGAGTTCATGAAATCAGTAAATGGGCAGGCTAGATAAAGCATGGTATAGCATAGGGCAAAGCTATTGTAGTGCTATTGGCAACCTCCCATACCTAGTTTAACCCCTTCGTGACTGGCAACGTACAGTGTACGTCACCAGCATCGGGGCTGTTTAAACAGACTCCCGGCGGCTTTTGCCGCCCGGACTCTGTTTAAACTTGTAGAGCCGACTGTCGGCTTTACAACAGAAGCGATCCTGGCGACTTACCTGTCGCCAGATCGCATCTGTGTCCCGAAGAAGGGGCCGCCCCGCCCCCTCCCCCCCGCCGGACACC
>NW_017306290.1:2766940-2787672 GCF_000935625.1 Nanorana parkeri | reverse complement strand
CTTTTGGACCCCCAGCATCACCTTAAAGAGTACCTGTCACGACCATCTGCTATCACATGGGGGGGCTTGTAAGCCCCTCTTTGTGATAGCAGTCAAAGTAAAGTTAAAAAAAAAAAAGCTTTTTCAATTAAAATTAAATAAAATCAATCTAATAATAATAAAAAAATTTTTGTAAAGTCCCCCGCCCCCGTGAGCACGCACGTCGCCACGTAAACACGCGTCGGGTGCGCCTACGTATCAAAACGACGAACACGCTACACATGTTGGGTATCGCCGCGCACGCCGGAGTGAGAGCAATAATTCTAGGGCCAGTATTTTGGGGTATCTCTAAATTGATGACCTGTGGGGGCTTTTAAAGCATCTTCTATTGACTTTTTGGGGTACTGCAGTTTTTCGCCGTTTCACAGACACACGCAATTTGTAACCTATGCATGTTGGGTATCATTTTACTCGTTGTAACCTCATCTTTTATATGTCATTTAAAAAATTGGTATTTTGTTGTGTTTTGGGGCATTAAATTACATTTTTCACTAAATGTTGGGGTTTAATAAGGAGTTGCGCTAATATTGCGCAACATAAAAATTTGCAACTACCACCATTTTATTCTATAGGGTCTTGGCATTCAGAAAATATATAATGTTGGGGGGTTTTAAGTCATTTTCAGGCCTAAAATGTGGAATATAACATGGGTACAAAAAATGAAAAAAGGGCCTCAGTCATGAAGGGGTTAAGGAAACATGGCTTCTCTGTTACTCACTAGTGATATGACGAATGTCCCAGACTCACTTACTTGAGAATAAATGTCCTAGATGATTTTAATAGCACTGGCATGAAGAATAGAAAGGAAGATGGGTGAAGGTAGCACAGGATACCTGTAGGTTTACATCAAAACACAGTCCTTTGGTCTTCTGCATAAGTCTTTTAACTTTCTTGGTCCCTCTCTCACAGGGCTTTACTGGCTGGAAACTTTAAAATTGGCTCCTTGACAACTGAGGTTCCTGTGTATACTTAGTATAGTCCTAGAGTTCAAGGCAGGACAGTCAATCACTCCCCACCTCCATGTGGCGGATAACTGCAGCTCTGCTTCCTGAAGGCTTTCTAGCACTCCATAGCAGCCAATATCTTGGGGATACCTCCCAGGAGGGCAGATCCTCACAGCTTCCCATATCCCAACTTCCCGTACAAGACTGTTGGTTACAGATGCATCCTCTCAGAGTGAAAACTCTGAAGGGAAGACCGTGTGCCAGGAAGTGCCTCAGATATTTAATAGCTGTCCCAGCATGCACAGCAGGCCCCCCAAACCTGCAGATTGGCTAGGTATTAAACATCCTTAATATGGAATATTATCTTAAGCACACCCTGCTGGAGCCCGCTCAACACAGCATGTAACTGAGAATAATCACTCCACACTTAGAGGACACTATCCAGCACACAGCTAAGCAGACTAACATCTCTATATCAGATCGCAAACACAGAAAATAAATTTAGAAAAATATTACATACCTACACTACGATATGGCATTCATGGCTTTTCAGATTTGGCTCTCTAGAATGTTTTGTTGAACTTCCTAGTCAAACAAGATTATTTTGATTCTGTAAGCACATGCTTACTCATTTTACATGTCTCAGGAGGTGTTTCCCTGTCCATATATGTCCACTTTGTTTTTCATGTCACTTGTTAACACATATGTGTATGTGGGCTGCATGTACATTGTCTCAGATATGTCTCAGGATGGAAGGCTACAAACAAGTTAAAGACAGTACTCATGGTCCATCTGAAAAAGTACTGCATAAACCTACAGTTATGTTATGAGTGCTTACATTAGCTGATATTCAGATGTGCTTTATGGAATGGAATGAACACGTGCTATTGCGTTCACAATGATGTTCTCCCTGTTCTCTGTATCTCCACTATACGCCACTAAAGCAAAACATCAAACTGGTGGACAACCAAAGACTGAGTGACCTAGCCTAGGTATCCCCTTACGGAAGGTGGGGAATGCACCTAATCCAATGCAAATACCTACAGGGTTATTCACAAAGCTGCTGAAGACAGCCGAGTGAATAAACGAGCCGATGTGAAGTGAGCTACGTTCGGCTATTCACTATGGCTCAGTACGACTGATTTCAGCCGTACATCGGCTGCCTTTGACTGCACTTCGGTCAGCCGAAGATGCTCTGCATGTTTGGCTGAGCCGAAGTGCAGGAGGACTTCGACACAGCTGATCCAACATCTGGATTGGCTGACCCGAAGCTCCCGCAGCTCACTCGCTGTCGTTCGCCCCTATTTACATAGCGGACGAACGGCAGTGAGTAAATAGCCAAATGGCATTCGGCTCGGCTAGTCTGCTCGGTACCTCCGTGGATTAGCACCATCTAGGGGCGTTAGTGCGGTGTGGTCAGCATTCGCCCGGATATACGCCAGGCGGAACCCTCATAGACTACATGAAGCCCATAGTCTTTTCTTTCCCACTTCAAGGATTTTGTTGGAAAGATAATTTTCCAACAAAATCCTATAACTATATTTTATGTTACCCCAGAATTTTTTTATGTTTGATGGGGTCTATTATTAGAGGTGCCAATATGGATACCAAGATCTCTGCCTCCCTGGAGAATTTATACATGGTATGTGGGAGGAATTGCTTATTTTCTCTGACAGGAATCCTTTTCTGAGAAATCTAAAGTGCTGTGGTAGATTTATAGAAGGCCCTTTGATTGTGTGGGAGGGAGACATTGATACTTTAAAACAGTTTGGGAATTATGTAAATAATTATGATTTCAGTTAGCATTTTACTTATGTATGTAATAAAGAGCGTAAACATTTTTTTGGATCTGACATTGGCAAGAGATAAATCGATGGGAGGTGTTTTCCAAGTACCTTTTGGAAACAGTGTACGGGTAATACAACTTTACATGATACTAGTTGTCACCCCTCCCACACCATCAGGACCATCCCTATAGGAGGAATTATTTTTAGAACAATCCACATTAGTAGAAAAATGACTAAGGGGTCTATTCACGAAGCTGCCGAAGGATCTGGCCGTAGCTTCGGCTGATCCTTCGGCTAGCTTCGGCCCCAGGACCCCTTCGGTTCAGTAGAACCGAAGGGGTGCTATACGGGCTATTCACAATAGCCCGTACAGCTCCCGATCATGGCCGAGCGGCTCAGTCGAGCCGAACGCATTGGGCGGCCGACAGCCTGCTTCTGACAGCTGGGCGGAGCCAGCTGTGATCTTACGGCTGGCTCCGGCCACTTGCAGAGAGATCAGCGTCCCTGGTTACCTGCTAACCAGGGACACTGATCTCCAAACAGCTAACTCTCCCTGGCGCCCCTGGAGTCTCCTGCTCCCGGCCACCAAGGCGAGAAACACTGCTGTGTCTTTTTTTTTCTTTATTCTGACACGAGCGATGTCAGAATAGGAAGAAAAAAAAATTCCCATTGAAAAGCATTGGTACATTACTATTGGCTATTTCAATTTGCAATAGCCAATAGTAAACTAGAATTGTACCCGCCCTCTGCTGCAGTTCCCCATCAGGTCCATCAGCAGAGGGCGGGTACAATGCTAGTTTACTATTGGCTATTGCAAATTGAAATAGCCAATAGTAACGTACCAATGCTTTTCAATGGGAACATTTCTTTTTTCTCTATTCTGACATCGCTCGTGTCAGAATAAAGAAAAAAAGAAAAAGCAGGGTTTCTCTCCTGGGCGGCCGGGAGAGTTTTTCTTTTTTCTGTTTTTTTTTTACAACAGCAGAGCCGCCGGACAATAGGAAACTATTGGGCGGAGCTAGCTGTCACTGCTAACTTCGGACAAATCGTTTTCTATTTACTTTTTTTTTCCCAAAGCCACGCGAAGCAAGCCGATGTACGGCTGAAATCAGCCGTACCAGCCTGAAGTGAAGAGACGAACAGTGTTCTGCTCACTTCACTTCAGTTCGGTCATTCACTCGGCTGCCTATGGCAGCTTAGTGAATAGACCCCTAAAAATACAGGTTACCCATAAAGATTAATCTGTCAAGCTAAGAAGAGAGCAGGAAAGATAAATAGAAGCAAATTAATAGGAGATAAACAAAAAATAGCAGGGAGGAGGATGGGAAAATAAATTATGGGGCCACTTACACCATGAAGTTCAGGCAGGTTGTGGATATTGTGAAAAATAATATCTATATTTTGTTAAAGAATTACGACAAACGTTACAAAAGGGCTGACACTTTTCTAGCTGGCGGGCTACAACCATGCACTCTTTATTATCTCCTAGACAGTATAGGAAATATTAGGTTAATAGTAAGTGTGTGTAAGTGTGGCTATGACACATGTAAGTACTGTAAATGTCATAAAAAATGAAAGATAAAATCAGAGAAAATAGGGAATGTGTTTCTTATAAGACAATACACTAACTACTGTAATACATGATATGTGGGGGTGTAATAAACTGTAAGGTTTGCTCTAACTAATATGTATGGTGCACAATGAGAATGCTCAGTATTAGAATAGGAGAACATTATCAGGATAGCTCAAACCCTAAAGCATCAAAGTCTCCAAATGCGTTTGCATGTGTTTTTTATGCATTTCCATACGTTCCAGTGCATTCCAGACCAGAGAAAATGAGACAAGCAGTATTTTTTTTGTCTGGATCGGAACTTACTGTGCTGGTGTGAACAGAGCCCAGAAATACCATAGGAATACAATGGGATGCTTTTTTGGTCCGGGAATAAACATGGTGTGAACAAGTCCTAAGAGTCATCAGTTAAGGGAGGAGAGTTTGGAACATTTTGTTGATTGGATATAAAGCATGTCTAAAGAAATATTTATATATTTATAGTCCCCTTTTCTGTATTTTCCCTGTCTGTTTATACAGTCTTTAATTTTTTTAACAAAGTATATCTATGTTGTTAGTTGCAATGACTTATTCCCCTTTCTTTATTGAGAAACTGCCCAGTCTCACTGAGGAATGGTAGTTAGAGATTACTTTGATTAGACTTTTTTTGCTGCTTCCCATGAAAGGAAAGGGGTATGATTTCAACAAGTTAGCTATGACTAAGGCTTGTATAGATAAAACATCTTCTAATGCATCTGATTGCTGTGATGTACATGATTTTGTCTATCAGTTAATACATAGGACTTATGGATCGTATTTGCACTCCAGTCCTTTCACTTGCTTGCACAATTTATGGAAGGTAACAGGAGCCCTTCTGTTAAGTAGGGATGATCTCAGGTTTGGAACCCGAGCTCCTCCAAACCTGAAAAGTTCCTTGCACTGCTGCCCAATTAGTGGATTCCCTGCCCGCAGTTGCACATGAACAAAGGGGTGGGATGCTGTGACATCATTTACCTTATATGGCCACATTTGACCTAATATGGTCATGACATAGATCGAATATGGGCATATGGCCATATAAAGTCAATTATGTCAGCAAAAGCATCCCTCCCCCTTGTTTATGTGCAGCTGGGGCAGGGAATGCCCCAGCCCATAACTGATTAGGCCTGAGGCCCAATGTGCCTTTTTGATCAGAGGAGGTCAGAGGTCTGAACCTGAGCTCATCCCTACTGTTGAGACCAACATCAGTGGCTGCAGTGGTGAAGGAGGTAGAGCAAAACCCTTTTTATGTATACATTTGTGAACGGTTGTCTGAAAGGTATGTTAAAAATACACAGTACTGATGACTTTTTAACCAGGCTTATCTGAGAAGCCATTTCATGTGAGCTGCTAAAGAATTGGGTTTGATGCTGAGCAGAAGTGTAGGAAATGGTAAAAGAGCTGACAGAAAAAAGTTACAACTCCTTAGGGTGGTACCTTACCCAGCCTCCCTAGTGAAAATACAGTAATAGGCCACATCTGGTTTCCATGTGTAGCGCTCACCCGAGAAGGAACTGCCAGAATAAACTGGGTCATCCATAGCCTGTCTAGGGATTTTGGCAACCAGCTGCCCCATTAGCATTAACCTCCCTCTTCTAGTGACCAACAGAGCTGCTATCCAGGCCAGAAGTATGATGCTGAATAACTTTATTAACCTCTGACCTTAGAGAGAGGGTATAGGGGCCTAGACATCCAGGTGGAAACAGACACAGACTTCAGACTCACCAGTCCCTTTTAGTACTCCAGTGTGGATTAATAGGAACACCATTTGGCACTGGGTGTTTGAGAAACCCTGAAGAGGGATAGGTGCTATCCCATAACTGGACTGAGCACATGGCAACTCCTCTGAGTATATAGGCACTTCCCCAGCATACACCACTGGCCATGAAACCACAGGAGATTGGTTGGTAATGTCCTCCCATTGGTTGCAGCATAGTCACACCCCACTCAGCCAGGTACAGTCAATGAATTGAACACCTGGAATTAACCAGATAAATACCAACTATAATTCAGCAAGACTAACTACAGCTCTGGCAATCACTAGATTTGTAGTAGCCACTCCACTAAGGGTGGTAGGAACTACATCTGAATTGTGAATTGTGTGAAATTCTGATTAAAAAAATGCAAATTCTACAAACAAATTTTGCTAATTTACGTATAGGAAAGAAGATATTATTGAAGATCTATTTTGCATTTAAAATCTAATTTGTGACCTTAAAAATATACCCATAATACCAGACAATGGGGTCAATTTTCACAGGTGCAGGCAGTGAATTAATAATTGATCTGACCTCTGATCCATTATCTATTTTGAGTATAGCCCCTCTAGTAGATATATTTGCATGTCAGGCACCATCTAGTTTCTGGTACAGTGTACAGTCTCTCCTGTTGTCTCCAACATATTAGTATACCACAGCAATTCTGGATCTGGAACATTTTGCAAAATGAATCTTCTTATGTTCACTTAGCAGAAGCTTAACTAGGTACACCTCAGCTATAGATTTGCGGAACTGGGTTTTTTTTTATCCTTGAGACATATAGCAAATTACAAAAATTGTTTAAGGCATATTGGCATGAAAAATCTCATTAGGTATTGAGAAAAAGTGATTAAGGGGGATATGATCACCTTGTAAAATACATAAATGTTCCAAATACCAAACTCAGTAGACAGTTCTGTACTTTAAGGTCACCACAAAAGACATGGTGGCACTCTTGACTGAAGGAAAACAAGGAGCATTCATGTGTCATATGTTTGAACAAAATGGTTCTTCATTAAGTAATTGTCACAAAGTTCACCTGAGAAAACAAGATTGCATTTGAAAAACAAACACAGTTTATTTTCTAAAATAAAGTTTCCAAGCTACACGGGTCATTCCAATATGTCCTTACTAAGTTCCAGTAACTTAGTTGAAGATAGAATAGGCATTTGATTGAATCCATGAATTCACCTCTCTATATACCTTCAAATTCTTTAGTATTCAGGAGCCACACATTAACCACTACAATTGCTGGCGTGTTATCTTCACTCAATGGGGTGTTCAAGGCTTTGCTTTTATGCGGTTTTTGAAACAGGGATTTTTTTGTTTTTCTTCGGAGCATACTGCCTTATGTTGTCACCATTAGATAATTGAGGCCATCCACATTCCTTGCTTCTGTGAGGGTCACCGATCCAGTGTCTTCGGAAGTTGAACCCAGAACGCTAACATTTGTATCTGGAAAAAGTAAACACGTTTTGTACATGTATTCATCTGAAAGGCCAAGGAAAATGATCTGATTGAAAAAAATTTGAACCATTTGATGAAAAATATTTTATCATAAAACATTAGTAGAGCCTTCAACAGAAGGAAAACTTCAATTTACATTGCAGACATTCTCTCTCTGCTTTCATGATCAATTGGAATTTTTATAATAAAAGATCTCTGCAATGAGTTGACTTGTTTTGAACACTGAGATACTGTCAGGAAAAGACAAAGACTAAGATTTTACTGTGTCATGAGAGAACAATGCGCTTGTTAGAAAAAAGAGTCACATTGAAGGATAGTGAATAGTTTTGTTCCAACATCTTAATTTACCATGGTATAACTGACAGCCGATAAGCTATATATTTCAGCTGTCTCTGTTAGTTTAGCAAAGGGAACATGATATAGTGAATTTGAAGGAGTATTGATTGTGTAATTGTGTGTAATAAACATATACAATAGATAGATGTGGTCTTTTTAACATTGCACTTACCAAATCGGCAATTCACTGGATAATTGTTGGTCCATAGAATAAGTCTTTATTGTCTTTGACATAGCTGATTACTAAAAGGTTAGGTCACCAGGCCCATTCAAACCGTACCGCAGTGTGCCGCAGTGCATACATTTTTGTGCGTTGAGGTGCACTACATTAGTCTGCCTATTACATGTAAATGGGATGCAATGCACAAAACTTTTGGGGAGGCTGCATTTTGTGCAGTGCACTGCAACCTACACTGTGAACTGAGGAATTCTACAGTGCAATACAGCACATGAGTGGTATTCAAATGCATGTTGCCACAGCGCATTAATGCACATACTACCTTGTTACCCTAATTTGCACCTTTCAGCGTGTGCTACTGCAGCCCACATGTGGGAACAGACCCTATGCTCACAGACTTTTGATGATCACTATGAACATTTTGCTAAATTTATTATGATTGAGCAACAAGTGAATTGTCTGTGAGGTATCCCCGACATAGGCAGTAGTCCCTAAATATTTTTACTGTGAGTTTAAGGAACAAATATATGTCATATTATTTCTTTCTAACACATGTTATTTCTAACACAAACCTAAAGCATTTTGTTTCACACACAATATGGAAAAAGTTATCATTCCATTGTTGACTGTGCAACGGGGGCCCCAAGTCAATTGGACTGGTTTACTAAAGAGTGAAGTGAGGTGATATGAGGTGAAGTGAACCAAGCTTGATTCAGAAAAAGTATAAAGTGATATCACTTCTAACATCTGCAAATCACTTGCACATGATTGGGTATCTTAAATGATCACAGGTTCACTTTGCCTCACTTCACTCTTTAGTATGAAGAATTTAAAAAGTCAGTCAATTACCCAGATCTGCTGTATTAAATAAAATAGAAAAAAAAGTCTTATTAGTTTACTCTTGCCATTGTTGGATTACAAATGCCAAATAGAATAAATGTTGGTTTTTCCAAACATTCTAACTTCTAATATTCTAAAAATCACCAGTGGCGTCACAAAGGGGTGTGGCCCGCACCCAGGTGACACCATTGGAGGGGTTTCACCCCCTCTAAAAAGCATGATTTTCTAGGTTTGATTTACTGAAGAAGTAGGAGAAGTAGTAAAATTAAGCTAGTAAATAAGGTGAAGCTACAGTCATCATGTTAAATGAGTGTAACAGTTTTATTGTTTTGATGTACCGTTGCACATTATTGGTTGTTCAAAGCGAACCCAGATTGTCTACTACACTAATGAGAACATTAGGAGAATTATGAGGCGAGTGATTTTCACTCAGCCTCATAATCTGAGCCAACCTGCGACGACTGTCACTCACGGCTCCCTGCAGGGATTCTCCCCCTCCCGTGTCCGATCCTCCAGCGCTGACTGGCGGAACGGACAGGGGAGGGGGCGGGCACAACTGGCTCTGCCTCTGGATAGGCAGAGCCAGCTGTCCAGCTGTCAATCCCGCAGCTTGGTGGATCTCAACAGCAATGTTGGCATCCGTCCCGGCTGCGGCGTCTCAGTATACCGCGAGCTGTAGTTCACGGTATACTGAGCTTTGGGTCACGGGAGGACGCTATCCCTGACCCCATAGTTCTCCTTTAACTTTGCTAAGTGAACAACCTCTGCTCCTTAAGAAAATCAACCCTGTGGTATCATTAACAAACAAAAAAATTCTATCCAGTAATGAGAGGGATTGAGTAGCTGGCTCCATGTCAATGCATTGTGACATAGCAGCAGCAACTCAAACAACCCCCTACTGCTTCTTGCTTGGTCACAAGGGGTATATTAAAAAAAAATGTATGGTGCCAACTAAATGAAGGGCAAACTAGGAGGATAAAACATACTGTCGGATCCACCAGAGTCAGCCCCATTCTGATATCCTGGACAGCAGCAGAGATGATGGAACCTTCCTTTTGCCTGTCCCTGACAGTTGTAAGAGTTGACAGGGGCACTTGACAATATTAACAAAAACTATTTATTTATTACAAGTATTTATATAGCGACGACTATTTATGCAGTGCTTGACATACTGCAAATTCAGATCACTCCCTGCCCTCGAGGAGCTGACAATCTAAGGTCCCTATCTCACGTACATGCATCTCACGTACATGCATACAAGGCTAATTTAGAGACGAGTCAATTAACCTTCCAGCATATATTTAGCAATTATTTTTCTTATTGTTTTCATGACCATTTATATTTGTTTTCACTTATCTTCCTATATTTAACCTTAACTGTGGCAAAAGATGGGTTTTAAGGAACTTTGTCTTTAAAGTGGACATTGCACTCCAAGCAAAGTCTGCTTACTTAGCGAGGGTCTCCTCCCACTTGCTAAAACACTGCCCTTACCTGAAAAAAAAAAAAAACAATAAGGAAGAAAAACTGTCAATATACGGTACATATCTATGCCCCAGCTTTTGTACTGCATGGGGTGACATCACCATCCTTCCTTTGAGTTCACAGGGAATGGCAAGTAGCCCAAAGTTTGCAAAATGATGCTCCAGCACAGAGCACAGAGGGTCAACTTCTCACCAGATCTGGCTATTCAGTATTCCCCAGGGAGGATGGTGACATCTGCCTTGTCTTTTTTTACTCCACCTTTTTTTTCATTTTAGAACTGTCTTTTAGCAAGGTAGAGGGGTACCTTAATAATTAAGCAGACCTTGCTATTTAAAGTGTATTTCCACTTATGCAGCCAAATTGGGCTAAAACCTATGTAAGGTTTGTTGCATGTTCCCATTTACGTAGCATAACTTAAAATATTTAGTAAATTATGATTAACTTATTCCTCGCTCTTTTATAAAACCTCCAAAACAGACGTTATCCATTCTATGTAAGGAAACAAAGGGGCTGGGGAGTTCATGTTTACCATAATGAACCCTGTCTGTACTGTGCTGGAAGATCTCTTCATCAATTAGAAATGAGATTTGAACAGTGTCTGCCCTAACAAAGGCTTGGGTTCTGCATTGTATGTGAATGCACTTTATTTCTGTCTGCCCCAGTTTGTCCCTACCCACTTTCACTTTGAAATTGTTCAGAATAGCTTGCAGTGTGCCCAGAAACAACCAGAAAAGTGTTAATATATTTGAAAAATATATTTTTAGGCATGCTGTGTGAATGGGAACATGTACACATATACTGTATAGTGGGGGTTACTCAACATTGACTGCAAAAGTGGAACTACACTTTTTAGTGGAATAGTTACAAAATGTTGTTGTTTCCTGTGCATTTGGATTCGGATGAACCACAAAATCCCATTGATTCAGCAGTTCGTCCAAATCCGAAATAATGAATTATTATATGCACCGCCATCTTGCTGCCTTTTTAGCCCTTTTCATTAGTTTTTCTCTGAAATGAATTTTTATGCTGTGCACATGCCTATTGTTTCCTAAATAGTGAGTCCCTAGATGACTTTTTGTCTTGAAAATACCATGCTTTGTAAGTAGATCTCAAGATTATGCTGGCCTTACCACCGTCCTTGACGTCTGTCATGTGTGAAGTTTTGTTTGATGAACCACTTAGCTCAAAACCCTTGAAGCTTGGCTGTTTTGAAGCACGTAACCAATAAATGTTCCCTATTTTCAGCTTGCTCTTGAGGCGGCAACATTATAATAAGGGGTTCTAATTAAATCTTGGTATTTATGTTCCAGACACTTGCCAGTCAAGCCTGCCTATGTTTAGAGCAGTTTCCTGTATAAGTGTATGGTGGTGATGTTTGCCTAAACGAAGCTGTATGAACTCATGATGATATTTTTATTCATGCATGTCTGTGTTTCTATTTCTGTCAGCTGATTGATAGAACTCCTCTTACTAATAATTCAGACATGAAGTGTGTTTCCGGCTAACTACTAAAAAAGCTTGTGTTGAAAACAAAGGACACTACATATTATTGTTTTGGTGGTAGAGTCAATAATGCTAAAATATTTATAATCATGATATAGTGGACACACATGGATAAAGTATTGGATGCAAGTAATAGAAGTTAGGGTGTCACAAAAATAGTGGTTCCAAGTTTGTTGGTTTGTAGCACCAGATGCTGGGTTTAATCCTAAGGATGTTTCAATAGAGTTTATGAATTTCCTGAGTTTCCTTCTGTTTGCAGTGTGATTACAGCAGCAATGTTAAAATAAATCTAAACCATAACTAGATTATTTTTAGTTTACTATACATTTTTTAATTATTATTCTTATAGATTTTTGTTTTAGAAAATATAGTTTTTGCTTTTTTGATAAATTTTTAATGCTAATACTCTTCAGCCTGTCAGCCACTTCCTGTTTACATGCACTCAGAACATGCCTGTGTATCAAGATTCATTGCAGCTAGTTTTAGTCTCACTGGAAGTTTCACTGGAAGTGCATGTGACAGGCAATTGGCAGAAAGAAACAGAGCATTGCCACCCCATAACAGGTGTTGTCTGAACAAGAACCTAAATGGCAGGATTACCAAGTATTATTTTAGTGAAACCTGCAGATTTAAAAAGATTGAAAATAACTTTTGAATTTACATGATCCTGTTACAGATTATATGAGATTGTAGTGACGGGGTTTACATCTACTTTAAAGTCCAACTCCCAGCACCTTCATTTTTATACTTTTAGAAGCCTTAATAATTATGTATCACTGCCCTTTATTAACACAACGTGCTTTCATGAAACCTCCTGTAACTGCTGTTTTTAGCTTCTCCAGACTGTATAACAGGAGATGAACTTCCGGCTCCCAGCCATATCAGAATGGCTTCTATGAAAGGCACCAGTGATGGTGTCATGGCTCCACCCCTTTTGTGCGCTCTCCATTCACAAAGCCTATGATAAAACTGCAGCTGCCTGGCTAATTGTGATGAGGCTTCATTACCATGCCATTAAACAGAAACTTTACCCATATCTTTAAAATAACAACAAACACACCTTTAGAAATGTTTAGTAATGACAGTCTTCTGACAGTGGCCATCTTAACTAAGGGCAGGTTACTAGATCTCCATTTACTTCCTTGAACTTTGGCACATGTGACCAGGACATGTGACCATGCACATCATCCCAGGGGAGGAAAATGCCATTCCCTGAGATCTCATGAGATTACAGATGAGATTTACCTGCAATGCTCTGTGGATGTAATCTTTCCAGGATGCAACGCTTTTGGCACATTACATAATTTTGCCAGAACTGGACCAGGATGTAGATGAACTCTATTTGTAAGTAAATGAGAAACAAGTTTGTTTAACTAATGAATGTAAGATTATTTTAAAGCACCATGCAGAGCTGCATGCTGATTTTTAGTGAAAGGGGTAAAGGTCCACTTTAAAGGGCTCTCTGGCTCCGAACTAGTGATGACTGTTGTGATGAATGCATTCGCTTTCGTATTACTTCTTACACTTAACATTTATCGCTAGTAGCACAGATTCCCCCTAAATTGAAATGGCCTAATTCCGACCCAAAACTCTAACACATGGATCACATGTTCAGTACTTTAAAAAATATGAACTGGTTTTGTAGACACATTATACAAATATTTAACCAACAGCAAACAACAGATACATATCAAGTTACCTTCAAAGCCTGGATTAACAATGCCTTCCAAACTTTTCTGTTTGGGACGAGTGCATCTTAATGAGCAGCCTTTCAGCTCTTCAAGCTGTTCATGAATTCGACTAAAGCTAGGTCTCTTTACTGGATCTTGCATCCAACACTTAAGGATCAGGTCCCAACTGAAGAAAGAAAAAAAGAGCTACTATCAGTAAAGGTTTTATATTTCCAATTATTTTCCTGAAATGTATTGGTTGTAACACTATAAGGTTGATAATTATATAATGATGTCAGCAATTGTAAAGTATTAAAAGGATAAGTGCCCCTTTAGCGAGGTTATGGGTACAAACTATTATAAAAATGCTAGGAGAATATAGCCATCTGCAAATGAGCATAAAATAGAATTGTGTTAGTGAAGATACATTAGTTTTATGTATCTTCACTAACACAATTCTATTTTATGCTCATTTTAGACAAACTTTCAATATATGTTACCTAGCATATTTAACCAGTTGACATCCGCAGTGTTAAACCCCCTTCCCATCCAGGCCATTTTTCAGTATTCAGCGCTGTGGTACTTTGACTGACATTTATTCCGTCATGCAACGCTGTACTGAAATGAATTTTATTGGGGGGGGCGAAAAAACGAGCACATATAGACGATCGGCGGGCTATGGATCCGCCGATCGTCTATATGTGAAACACCCGGTAACGGGTGTTTGCATTGGTCGGGTCTTTTCTGCCCGTGCGTGCCCGCTAGGGGGCGCGCGCAAGCAGAAAAAAAATGCCAACCCGCCAATGTTGCAGTGCCGTCTGTCAGTTTTTTTACAACGGGCGAACGGCAAGTGGTTAAAAAAAAAAAAAGTAGCTTTCGCTCCAATACTACCCTCCTCTCCAGAAATGTTTTCTGTGGATTCCCTGCTTTCTGATCCACTGATGTCCTTTTCAGGGTGGAATTACACCCAGTATAATCCATCCCACTTTTTGTGAGCCCTGGCTCTCATGGGCACGCCCATTAGTGGCACATTATCACATCAGCCAGGGCTCACAACACTTCTGGACAGTGTGGTGCTTACACATCCTTACTTGTGTGGCGTGCAGTAAGGAGGAAGGAAAACCGCTGTTGCCATCAGAAAAGAGGAAGGACTTGACTAAAGTAAAATACAAAGATATTTTTAAAAGAAGCAGGCCAGGTACACAAAAAAGTGGAGCTGGGATTTAAATAAATAATATTTTCGAAACTAGCACTCTACATTGAAAGGCCAGTGCCACTAAATGTGAAATTGAACATTCTGATTTTAACATAAATGACTTTAAAGCTGACCATACACTGCTGAATTGGCCAAAATTTGAGCTGTGGCCCTGTCAGCACCACCCAGCTTGACAGAAGTTAATTTTTTTAGTCGACTTTTGTTGAAGACGGGTGGATAATTGTCAGCTCAACAGTGAGTACAATCAATTCGATGTAGTCATTGTTCGAGTATTCAGAAGCCATGGATCCCACTTGCTGCTGAACATAATAATTGTCAAGGAAGATTCATCCTGTTAGAATACACATTATTGTATTTATAGCAATAACTCCTGCAGTATACAATGTTGGTCACTAGATGGCAGTGTGTTTATAGCAGCCGTGTTCTTGTTTTAACCACTTTAACGGGCCGCCTTCTATAGATGTATTGCCGCCTGAAGTGGTTAATTAATACATAGCTACATTGATGTTTAGCTTTTAAATCTGCATTGAGTTCAGCTTTAAATATCCTACCATCAGAATGGAGTTCACATGTAAATATTCTACCATCAGACTAATAGTGATAGGAGGTGCTACGGACAACGAAATGGGCCAGTTTACTGTGATCTTAAATCAACATCACTGGTGGGAATGGTGTTTAGTCTATATTTTTTAAATGATTAATCTGTGGTTTACTTATCCTTTAACCACTTGTTGACCAGGGTGTTAAATCCCCTTCCTAGCCAGGCCATTTTTCAGTATTGAGCGCTGCGGTACTTTGACATTTATTCCACCATGCAACAATGTTTTGCTTTTTGCAACAATGTTTTGCTTTTTGCAACAATGTTTTGATTTTTTTGGTGGTATTTATTTTTATATTTTACTGTATAATGAAAAAAGCTAAACATTTTGAAAAAAAAACGGCCAAACAACCAAACATTTTGAAAAAAAACTGTTTTCCCTACGTTATGTTATAAAACATTTATCAGCACCCAATTTTTTGGTTAAATATTAAAGATGGGGTCACATCGGGTAAATAGACACCAAACATGTCAAACTTTAAAATTGTGTGCGGCCGCGAAATTGCAAAAAACTACCATGCCTAAAATTGTCCATAGGCGACGCTTTAAAAGCTTTTACCGCTCATCAGTTTAGTTTTATCAGTGATTGATGGCCCTAAAATAATTGCTCTCACTGTGATGTTCACAGTAATATGTAACATGTGTGGCGTAATCGTTGTAAACGTAGGCGCACCCAACGCGTATTTAGGTTTATAAGTGCGTACAAGCAGGGGCGGGGGACTTAAAATTTGTGTTGGTGTTTTTGTTTTTATATATGAGACTTTCATTTGGTTGTTTTTTTTACACTTAACTTTATTGCTATCACATAGGGTGATAAAAATCTCCCTATGTGATAGCCAAAAAACAATGACAGGTCCTCTTTATGGAGACATCAGGGAGAAATGACAGCTAAAGGCGGAAGTGATGTAATAAGACATCGCTTCCGCCTTTAGAGGGAAGGAGGAGAGATCAGCGGTGGGGGAATGCCGATGTCTCCTCCTTCTCTGTACAGAGAGTTGCTGTGCCGGTGTTCTCGATCCTGGGCACCGCAAGGGGAACAGCGGTGTCCGGGATAACCGGTAGCATCAGCACAGGGGGGGAGGCACGCGCCAGCAGGGGGGAGGGCTGCACAATGCAGGGTTATACAAGGGATCAGCCGGCTGTAGAGCCGGGCACTTACTTGAATATAACAGCCGGTAACGACTGTACACATTCCCCGCAGGATTCTGCTAGCGTGCGCCAGCGTGTAAATGTATGTCCACCCGCCAGAAAGCATCCTCCATCCGCCCGTATTTTTGCAATGGGTGGACGGTGAGGGGTTAAAGATCACATTAAAGACATGCTCATTATGGTTTTCTGTAGACATAAACTGATTAAATACTATTTCTCTAAAGAGAGTCAAACTGTTAAATTGGGGCTTAGGACAAAACCGTTGGGTTTTTGTAGGTTGCATTCAGCCCTTGAATGACTGATTCTTCAACCGCTGAGGAACAAGCGAATTCTGTAGATCCACAAAGTGTATGAACAATAATGCTCCATTACCATACTGACACAATAAGCAATAACTGGACTTATACATCATTGCATTAAAGACAGCAAGCAGTGAAAAGCAGTCTTGTAGTTGGTATAGCACTCTCTTTGATCAAGGGATGGAAGAAGAATATGTTTAGGAAGCTGTCAGTGAGTGTGGTATTCTTAAACGTTAGTGAGCTATGTGACACTATGTTTAGTGACAAGGTCACAGTAAAGTTGGATGGATTTGGTATGCATGTGAAATGTGAGACAGACAGTTGATCTGTTAATGGGAAAAATAGCCTTAAAGAAGAAATCGGCAAAAGGCAAGTGTGCACAGAAAGCCAAAGATATCATTAGAGCAGAAGAAACACAGCCACATTCATAAAGAGAGCAGCAAAAGTAACAAATAAGTCCAAATGAAAAACATTTCAGAACACCAGTAACAAGTGTTAGAAAAAGACATGTGTACAAATGTTAATTGTATAACAATAAATGTGCAATGGTGTACAGTGACTCCTGGCAACCAATCAGAAATCAGATTGCAGCAGCTGTGATAGGAAGCCCAATACAAGATTATTTCTCATTTGCTGCTATTGAACAGCACTACTTTTTGCACACTAGAGTTCTTTAAATGCACTAGCTATTTTTAATTTGTTGAGAGGGGGGTTCAAACATCAGATAAGGAGAATCAAGTAGAATATAGTTATTGACACTAGTATTGAATCAGCCATTGATTTAGCATTTGCACAGTTGGAAGTGGTCATTACATAAACAGCCCTCTACTCGAACACCGGGCAGGATTGCATTCCTGAAGCATGTTTGGTATTAAGATAATGTGGACACTCAGAGGTGTCAAAATTATCACAATTTAAAGTTATTTTACTGCTAAACATTAACAGGCAGTGTGCATATACACAGGCACACATTACTGAAATGTTGAAATCAACAGTATCTAACAGTATCTGTTCACTAAACCCTATGTTAATGGGAAAAGCAAAGTAATACAATCACGATAGAGTTACAACGCTACACCATTAGTGTCAGACTCCATTACCCCCTTTTAAATGTAGTAGTATTTGTGTGCAGGGATAATGTGGTTTTGTTTTTGGCTTAACATATAGAGAGGTCTAACGGGGTAGTTAGTTCTCGTCTACATGTGTGTAAACATCCAATAACTAATACTGTCCAAACTGGAAAGTAAATATGCATGTTTACCATTGCAATATACTTTGTACATTTTCTTAAAACACCTATCTATAGCATGATTACATATTTTCTGATAACGGTATGCAATACTTGTAATAACTGTGTACAGTTTATAAAGTCCTTTTTTAAAAATTTACATGCCCACATATACATTTCACATTTTGGGACACACACTGCCAGGGGTGTTAGACCAGCAACTTTCTTTTTTTTCTTTAAAGAAGTTTTAAAGTCCGTGTCTGGGCAACATAACAAAAAAAACATATGTATTACATATTTATACATGCACATGTCCACATATTTTGTGTCTTTAAAATGCTGCAAGTATATAAACATACCTGGTGATCCTGCCAGAAGTCTAATAAGCTCCCAACTTCCTGTTTTAACTGACAATGCTGCATTTGCTGCACTGAAATCCCAAGCCGTGTTCTTCCCTGCTGGACCACAGAACACCTCCCCTTCTCTTTATCATCATAAAAAAAAAGGGCAGTGCGTTCTGTTGTCTAGCAGGGGGGCTGATAACATTGCTTGGGGTTTCAGAGCAATGTCATTTCAAATAGGAAATTAAATAGGGCCATGTTCACGACGGCTTCAGCTTGTATGAGAGCAATATGTACAGGATTTGCAAAGCTTTCAACAAGCCTAGAGCTGCTTTGTTGAAGCCTTTAAAGAGCTCTTTAATTCCAATTTGGGGATGTTAAACAAATATCTTAATGAGAGTGCTTGCTATCACTATAAACAAGCTGCTAGCAGGCTTCAACAGGCTTTTAGCAAGTTTCAATTACTGCTGAAACTTACTGAAGCCTGTTAGCAGCTTGTTTACAGAAACAAATCAGAACTCCCATTAAAATCTGTGATTTACAAACTCAAGCTGAATGGTACTTAAACACCTTCCAGCCAGCCGCACGTATATTTGCGGCAACACACCAGGGGGCTTTAGTACTGGGCTGCCGCATATTTGCATTCAGCTGATTCCGCTGTTCTGTGCACTCCCTTGGCAATCCCATCATGGTGACCAACCTCACACAGACAGCTCCTGGTCACTGTTATTATCAGGAGCTGGTGGGACAAGCTCCCGATCACGTGACCACTGTGGCAGCTAGTAACAGTGATCAGGAAACACGCCTCCGACTTCCATCATTCAGAAACCCATAAAGGGCTGGCGGAAGCTGGTGGCAAGGGGCTAAAGGCTTCAACAAAGCTTGCTGAATGCTCTGTGAATAAAGACACTCTGAAGCCAGTGTGAACAAGGCTTTAAAGTTAAATCTTTAGAGCTTCACAATCTGATTGTGCAATCTCCTTTAGATCTACCAATAAGTGTGTAGTACAAGGGCCTACCTGGCTGTATATAAATTGATTGGATGGATTAGGTAGGTCCTCATATTACATTGATTTGGTAGATCTAAAGTTGATTGTGCAAAGATTGTATGGTCAGATGTGTGGTAACCCTTAGCCCAGCCCTTACATTTCAGATTTTTCAATATTTTATTTTCTCAGGATTCGGGTTAGAAAGTCAATTTGTTTTGGTAATCCAAATTTTCATTAATTTTGGATGAGTTAAAAGATATTTACGATAGAAAACTAGTTACAGAAAAGTAACCAAGAAAAGTGAAAATGTTTAACTTTTGACAATCCAGAGAACCAATAAAAATGAAAAAAAAAAAAAAAGCATGTGGTCCCCCCAGTTCTTACCAGACCCTTGAGGTCTGGTAGGAATTTTAGGGGGGAGCCCAACGCCAAAAAGACAACCAAAAAGCGTTGGGTCCTCCTTAAGGTTAAGTATCAATAGACATGACCCTGCAAAAGCATCTGCATCAAAATATTACTAAATTATCTATTACATAGTTAAATAACATTACTTGCGAGTTCTTTTTAAAATTCCCTTATTGGGTTTGCCACTACTGTCTAATGCAGCGGGGTATTATGCAGCTCTTACTGTAAATAACCCCTTTATATACTAATGTTTTTTTCTCCATATGCAACTGATATCCTCTTGTACTGTGCCGTCTCTAGGATACAAAATGTAAGAGGCCAAATAATCTATTTTGAACTTGAATATAATAAAACAAACTAATTATAGGGAATGTGAAGCATTTCAATTATTTTTTTATGGCAAAGAGATCAGCTTAAAGTAAATATTCTTATCACTGTATTTTGATGTTGTAAAAAACTTGCTTAAATGTTTAATGTATAATTATATATGTACATCTGGCAGCCATGTTTGATAATTACATATGCAGGCCCTGCTTTGCAGTGTTTCACAATGGTGGTTGTGCCCAATGCCCTCTCCTCAATTCAGGTTTATGGGTTTAAATTAGTAAAGTAAAAACAGTGAATGTTCACTGAGCTTAGTAATTAAAATAAAGCAGTGTTTACTTCAATCAATCAATCATTCAATCAATCATGTGCTAGTAAAAATCCTGTGTTTTGTTTGTTTGTTTTACTGTTGCTTATAGATAATAGGGTTTTCAAAGTGAAAACAGGTTCACCCTATTTGCTATCATTCACTGTGTTTACTAACAGCAAATAGGCTGTTCACTGTGTATGGGAAGCTGGGAAAGAGCCTAACAGTATTGTCGGGATCCACCCTGCCACCTGATTGACAGCTTGCTGTGCCTCTTTCCAGCTGT
>NW_017306290.1:2750921-2766848 GCF_000935625.1 Nanorana parkeri | reverse complement strand
GAGGGGGGGGGGGGGAGTGACAATCACCGCTCTCTGCAGGGAGAAGTCTGGGAACTGAGTGATCAGTGGCATGTGATCGCTCAGTTCTCGATCAATAGAGCCCACATGTGACAGCTGCTGTGTCACACGTCGGCTCTAAGTATGGGGATGAGTGTATTTCACTCTCCCCATAATTTTCCATTAAGTTACCTATCGCATGTGGGATTTTCTTTTACAGTATAAAGAACATCAATCATGACAATGATTGCTTTGGGTGCCATTGCTGTTTTCCTGTTGAAAAAGCCATTTGTCTGGCTCTCATGCTTTAATGCTTTATGAATCACTGACCCAGCATGCAGCAACTGACTTCAGAACTCCAGATCGATATACTTTTTTAAGGTTAGTGACTCACCATTACCTGTTAGGTTAAATAAATGCAGCTAAATTCATCAGGTTGCTTACAGTAATTCTGTGTTGTGTTAACCAAACAGTAAGTGGATGAAGCCGTAAATGGCTGACTGATTTACAAGAGGTCGCACATGCAGCAGTTATATCACTTGTGACTTGAGTGAAAGATTACAATAAATTAAGAGGTGTTTAGAATTTTTTTTTTATTGACACGTCATGTATAGCCTGACAGCCCAGCTATACAAAATAACTGAAAGGTGCATTTTCATGGACTATAAAATATTTAATGGAGCAGTCACTCTTCCTAGGGGTTTATCTTGCTTACCATAAGAGTGAAACTGTGAAAAGGCTGTCAGTTTAGTTAATGATCACAGTACTGGGAGAAGTGCTCTATAACGCTTAAGTGGGTAATGACTGGATGGACCCTGGGGCATTAGGTTGTTGTCATTAAATCGTTAATCAAACTTCATTCAGCTTGTCAGAAGCTTTTCATTTTTACATTATTGCATAGTCATGTAGCAAAATGCTCCATACTATGAGCACTGATAATATCAACATCTTATATCTGAAAAACGGAAGGATATAATTGTGCGTACAATAACAAAATGAGTTCATAAATCTTCAACATGAATATATTTAAAATAAATGAAGGTATTTGCATAATGAATTTTATTATTTATGAAAATGTGTTTTTTTCAATTACACTGACATTTCTTTGTAGTGCTAAAAGATATTTTGTGTTCGGAGTGTTTTACAATTGATAAACTAAAGTCAACTTTACATGCCTACTTGGTATAGTTCTTTATGTATATATGGTTCCCTCTGCTGGTAAAAAGAGAGAAACGAGGAAACAAAAAATTAAGTACATGGGTTCAGGGCATACAAAACTGCTTCTCTATGCATATCTACTGTACTTCTAAAAGATACACCTTAAAATGTAATAAACATTTATTTTTAAAATAATAGTTAGATATTTTCATAGTCTCTGTTTTCACTGAGGTTTACTTTAATCATCTAACTCAAGCAAAATACTACTTTTCCTTGCTGGTGATTGATCATTCAAAATAAACAGAGATTTAGCTTATATGCTAGTAAATCAAACTCAAAGATGATACTAGTTGACGAGTTCTCAGTGTAGTAGAATAGGTTTTTCTCTCTCTCTCTCTCTCTCTCTCTCTCTCTCTCTCTCTCTCGATCTATAGATCTATAGATCTGTAGATCTGTAGATCTGTAGATCTTTTTTTTCTGTTCCACATCTTTATTACTGAAATATCGAAGTATAAAATCTTTAGGATTCAGCTTTTCTCCCCTTTATTCCCAGTACTAAGCTCCCACTTTTTTGATTGCATTTGGTGGTGAAGGAGCTCAAAGTAGCATATCTTCCACTTTCATTCTCAAGAGTTTAACAATAGAAACATCTCACTAATCATGATGTTATCTCCTCTACACTAGCAATAAATCAGTTCTCCTGGTCCACAAGTGACTTTCACAGTTTCAGACTGCTTCATGTCAAGGACTAGGAGAAAAAAAATGAGTCCTGGTATGTAATTCATTTTAGACCTACTTGCAGCTTAATTTGCTTATTCACATAAATACTGCATTGCAATAGTTTGCATAGCTTGAGAACGCCATGCCATAACATGGAATTTCCTTTTGTACTACTTTTGGGATCTGAGTTTTTAGCAATGGAACTGCATTATCTGAAACGTGTTTTCATTTTTTTCAAATAGTGTATACAAAGCAGTTATCTTCATTGCCTACTATGTATTTTTTATTGTGTCTTAGTACTTGCATCTCTTGTGTATTTTTAATATTTTTAATAATTTGCCTATTTAATTGTAAAGAAAAAGTGGACAAGGAAAATATATTTATATTAGTGACATCTACAAGTTGAGCATGAGTATGTCTCTTCTTTAAACCCTAAAATTATAATTGATGGATGGTTTGGGAAATGGCAATCTGCTAGAGTTAAGCAGAAATAAGAAACGATTAATGGCCCTTTCCTCAGCACTTCATGTTCAGAACTATGTTTAGGATAAATGGAATTTAAAGAATTCAGCACTTCCATTAATAACTGGCTGTAGTGGCAACAGACAATATAGTTAACTGACAGGAGCAGCATACAGGCGCTGAGTGCTAGGTCAATCCCATAAAAAGAAGTATAATGACCTAAGCAGCTTACCCCCGCCAGCCAGCCTTAGGCTCCGCAGACAACAATATGTTTATTTTTGAAGGTGTCTTCATTTTTTTAAGTAAATCCATTCTCTCCTAGTTACAAATGCAAAGTCGCAGTACAGAAAGACAGATCTTTACTCAGTTATGCCTTCATTGCTAGTAAAAAGATGAACAGGACATTCAGTACAGTTGGCAATTCTTATATATTACATAAAAACATGAATACAGTATAAACATATACTGTACATATTGTCAAGTGTCAGCACATAAAGTGACACTAAACTCAGGAGTTAAATCTTAAAAATGCATTCAAGTACCCTAACAATTAAGAAAAATGTATCTTATTTGTGTATCACTCAGCTACAGATCCTCAAATCATCTCTGAATTGGTGCTGACACTGTCCTTCCTTCTGGAGGGTGGCTACTTTTGTTACCCCTGGTCCTTGTGTGTGTTGTAAAGTAGCCACCGCCCCAAGCTCAATCCTGTGATGGACTACAATCTCAATACAATTTAGTAAACTAAATGTGAGATTGTAGTCCACCAAGGGAGTGAGCTTGGAGTGGTGGCTACTTTATAACACACAATGTTATGTCTCTTTAAAAACCCAGCAAGTACAGAAGAATATCTGTTGATCTGCCAGAAATACAGTGTGCACCTAACATCCTGTAATGGGCTGACAACACAACCACTGCTGGACTGAAATAGCAGGAGAGGGAGGGAAGCAGCAAGGAGCTTATGGGTGGAATGAAGCGAGTACTGACAAAGTAAACTAAGAGGATCTATGGAGATGTGGATGTGCTGACATAGTCCAACAGGAGGGAATTTCAGTGCAGCAGAAGCAGCACTGTCAACCTGCTAGAGGAAGTTAGGAGCTGGCAGAATTGTCTATGCTTGCAGCATTTTTAAAGAACCAAAGCATGGGTAAATGTGCATGTACAGGAGAGCTGTGCTGTGTTATTTTAGATTTTGCCCACACATTCACTTTAAATCAGTAGAGTGGAGAAAATATTCACCTAAATATGCGTAGCAGCCTGTAAGCAGGAATGCTTAGTAAATTTTGTATTCTATTGTAATCAGATTGTAATCAGTCTGATGCTGATTTGTAGTCTATGCTCATCTGGTTTCCCCTAATCAATCTGTCATTGCTTGCATCTGCCTGCTGCTAGGTGTATCCTGGCCACAGGGCAGAGCAACCAATGAGAGATTGTTATGAGTATGTATGTCTCCCTAACCAAGCACTAAGAGGTTGATGGCCAGTCTTGCATGCTGAGAGGGGTATACATTCTTGGGGTGGATCATGTGAGCTTTCTCTTCCTCCTCTGGGCCCTGTCTGGGGGGAGGCTGTTATGGTTTGTCTGATTTTGCAAGGCCTAAAGTCTGGGAACTAGCCATGTGCTTGCACTAAGAACTGAGTCTGGGGGCCCAGTGGCTACTATTAATACCAAGGATGAAGATGTTCGATGACTCCTGATTCGAGTACTGCTCGGCCAGGTGCTCTACACACAGATTTCCATGTCTGGCTTAAAGGTCATAGTCTGTGATGGCAGTATTGTGTTATAGCACTCTGTCCTATTGCTTAAAGGAGTCTACACCAGCTTGTATGATCCTGATCCTCAACCTCTCTCCCTGATGTTCATCAATAAAGTTCCTCAGCATCATCTCTACAGTCCGCACCTCGCTTTTATCGGTCACCATAGAGGGTGGTAGGTGCATTTTGGGCAGCAACCCAGATAGCAAGGATAACTTGCCACAAACTTGTGTTGGGGTTAAATTGTAATTTTGTTAACTTGCTGCACATTTTCCTGGCAAGTTGTAGACTTGCAGAATACTTGCAGCACAAGTTCTAGTTGACAATTTTTGAATTTGTAGCAAATTTGCTTGGCAAGTCTACAGCAAGAGTTCTGCAAGTCTTAGCAAGAGCTCTGCAAGCTCCCTGGTCAGGAGACTTGCAATGCAGACTTGCTGTAATCGTGCAACAAAATTGTGAAGCTTAGCAAGTCTGCAAGAGTTTAGCAAGTCATTTTCAAACTTGCAGCACAATTTCTTGCTATCTGGGAATATACCAAATTCCCTAGACTGGCTTTTTGGATGACCCACCTTTTCTCTGTGGCTCCTTAGGGGGTGTGCTACATATGCATTAGAAAACATAATTTGCAATGTATTTACAGGGACAGGGAAACCTCTTAACATTTCTCCCTAGGCAAAGTATGAAAGATATGTGTTGCCAACTTCTTCTTCTACTGTGCAAGAACCAATAAGCCTGATAAAAAATAACCATATGTATGCGCTGTAATATCAATCATACAATCCTACTAGTCATTCAACTATTCTAATGGGTATCTGATAGCTTCAAATATCATATACAGGGTTAACCATTGACAGGGTCATCCCTATAATGAGGCTGTTGCCTCAGACGGCATCTCTTTGCGTCAAGTGGGGGGTGGCCGCATGGCCGCTCTGCTGCATAATGTTGTGCCGGCCAGGCACCTCCTTTCCCCCTTTCCCGCCAGAATGTCCCAGGTTACTAAGAGCCTGGTGGGAAGATTTGTAAGGACCATACACATCTCCCCACCTAGCTCCTGGCAACCAGTGATGACAGTGAGCTGGGCAGGATGCCAGCCAGAGTCAGTGAGAAGATCCACCTCAAAAGAAGGCTAGAGACACCCTTGCCCATTGAGTACTAAAATTTAATTTCTTGTATCATAATAGTCCTCTGTGTGGGCAGGTTCACTAGAATGCATCATGTTTTTTTAGCATTATTAATAAACGTAATTGTATGAACCACATTAGAATCTAGTCTAGTGCCAGATATTTCATCATCATTTGAAGAGCCAACAAATAAATGCTGCAATTACTGTCATTTAAGTTTATATTTACAAAATAGAACATCAGACCTTACTGGAGCTGAAGACAATTGAAAACTCCAGTTGGTTTTAATAGATTATTTACATTGAGATAATGCACATTAGTGGCAATGGTTCTTAAAAACCTGTACTGGGACTTTTATGAATCAATAATTTCGACTTACATGTCATCAGGACAGTTATCAGGAGGATCCATTCTTCTTCCAGATCGCACATAATGTAAAACCTCCATGTTTGAATACCCTTGATAAGGCTGCTGACCCAATGTAAAGAGCTCCCACAAAAGAACACCAAAGGACCTTAAACAGATACATAAAAAAGTCTTCAGCTGGGATATACAGGACTTATTCTTACATCATAGTACATCAAACGCATGCCAAAATGTTATTGTTATATACCATACTGTGCCCGGTATATTACTGCCCCCTGGTAAATTAAACCCGTCACAAACTAGGGCAATAACGGCTTAATATAAATAATCATATCAATATGTGATATTGTATGCAAAACCTTGTCATTTATGTCATCAGTATATGTAAATTGGACCAGCCATAAACACATGCAGGTTTTGCCTTGCTAATTCACTTACCTTAATGCAATCTACAAATCAAAGGCAATCTGGCTATAAAACAACAGACTTTATACAGCCTTTGATGACAAGAAATCTCCACGATGACCCAATAGCCAGAGGCTGCCTAGGTTTTATTTAAGGGAGATCAGGAGCAGAAGTTTTCAGTTATGACATGAAAAAGGAACTCTAATAATGATAATGTAATTTATAATATCATAAATTCATGACTCATGAGAAGTTGGATTTTATTAAAATACTTGCTCTGCCCTCAGGCATGGGATTTTTAAAATACCTACCTGGCATCTCAAAATTGGCCACAAGATGGTGCTAAAGAGAATACATCTCTATTCAAAGCAAGCTGACTGTTTTTCTATGGTAGGTTCCCAGCAACCTCTATCAAAAGAAGAAGGGAACAAGTGCATTCTGGGACTTAGACTCCATCTATGAACGAAGGAGAAGAGAATCTGATGCCATCCTAAATGCATGTCTGGAGTAAATGCCCGATTTCCCTTACGGCAGCATTGCTGGTAGGAGCAGACTTGTTTCGCATTCTATTTGTGAGCTATCACTTCATTTACATGTTCATAAGCTGTTTGCAGTTTTCATGTTCTTTTTTACCAGTTTCACGCCACCCTATTTTGTTAAAGGAGAACTATGAGGTGAGTGCTTTTCACTCACCTCATAGTTCTAGCCGACCTGTGACAGTCTCATTGTCACAGGTCGGCTCAGTAGATCGGGAAGTGAGCAAACACATACCGGCGATCTCACTTCTCGATTCTGTCACGGCTCTCTGCCGTGACAGGGGAAGGGCTTGATTCCCCCCTCCCCGCTCCGATCCGCCAGCGCTGACTGGCTGAACGGACGGGGGAGGGGCGGGTACAGCTGGCTCTGCCTCTAGATAGGCAGAGCCAGCTGTCAGTCACTTCAGCTGCGTTGTCTCAGTATACCGTGAGCTACAGCTCGCGGTATACTGAGCCTAGGGTGATGGGAGGATGCTAGTTTGTGTCCTCACGTTACCCTAAGGAGAACTATGGGGAAAAGCCTTAACCCCATAGTTCTACTTTAATAAAGCTTCAAGATTTCATCCAGTCTGACTTATTGCAGAATAGGAGGGTTTAGCTGCATGTCGAGCTATACACAGGCCACAGGGCAATGTCTAGCAGGGACAGAACAATACTTATTTTAAATGACAAATTCTAATCCTAATGTAAAAGAAGTGTTAACATAATGAAGAACAATCTGTACAACTCTCTTCTATCCCATACTTAAACAGATGATCAAAGGTACAAGGGCAAACAGCAAAGGAGGACTGAATAGAGATCTAGTATTCTTTATGCAAAAACATGTTTGCTGCAAGCATGGAGCTTGCATAAAATGCATATGTGAAACCAAGGTTATTAAAAGAGCAGAATACTGCATTTTTTTCTTACAGCTTCAGAGGTCCAATTCTTCTTGTGTGGATTACAACAAATGCATTTTGTGTTAATTTCAGTCTGTGAGTTATGTGCGCAACAAATGTATATTGCATAGAGAATAATAGTAGATTTGCTGTTCTACTCTGCTCCTCATCCTTCAATTGTAGCTCCTGTTTTTCTTATAAGAGTCTTAAAGAAGAAAGATGGAGATCAACACATCCACATGCATGAGGTCTAAGGCTGACCACAGAAAGGCAGATGTCTTACTGAAAGTGACAGGTGATTAGTAATGTGCCCGTCGTTGTATATAATACTCTCATTACACTTCCAACATAAGATTGTGGCACATTTACCGTTACAGGCTCATTCTATGAAAAGAAAGATCATTTCAGGAATGTTGAAAAAAAAAGCTCTCCAATCTGGAGCATTATCCATTTAACCCATACATGACCTGATCCTTGCCTAATCACTCCAAGTGATGCTTGCATCTATCACATCAGGCCATGCATGAGCACCCAAAGGTTCGCTGTTCACTCATCATAGAATTCAGGAAGTGATATCAGTGTATATCAGGGTTACCATTCAAATAAAATAGTACCATTCAATGACCCGAAGTACAAAAAACTCTTTGCAATGTTTATTACCATAGCAAAGCATACATAAAAAGTTTCCTTTCTTAGTCAAGCTTGAGAAAGCAACTGTTCACCTTGAATCTTAT
Source organism: Nanorana parkeri (assembly GCF_000935625.1). Taxonomy (NCBI): domain Eukaryota; kingdom Metazoa; phylum Chordata; class Amphibia; order Anura; family Dicroglossidae; genus Nanorana; species Nanorana parkeri. The sequence goes on along the minus strand of NW_017306290.1, from coordinate 2,758,717 downwards.
ATTTACAATTAACAGAACATTATCAAAAGCTGAACTCCAAGGGAATAGGTGAATACATAGTTGAAATAAAATTATGGGAGCTACTTTACCTGCAAAAGAACTTGCATTTTTATATACCCAGTCATGAGATTTACATAGCTCTGTCACCTCACAGCTAGCCTGGTGACCTGAGTTTCCTCTGCTGTGGTTAAGCAACACAGCCTGGTCACCTCTCTGCCCTTGCCTGTGTCTGGACAGTGAAGGAGTAACTATAGACTGATTAGGTCAATTCTTTGCTCTCATGGTCAGGAAATGTGACTTCAGGACTCCTGATTGGTCCTAATTTTTGCCCCAATTCTAATTCTAAATGCAGCTGCACTTATTACAACTTGCTGTTACCAAGTCAAATTATGTTTTACTAGTTGCATTCAAAATCCTGTGAATTACTTTGTAATAAATGTATAGTTACATTGATTGGTGTTCTATTACCTACTCAAAGACCCCATTCACACTAAGCTACATCAGACAAATCGCTTTTTCAGCGCTGATTTGAACTGAACGACTTTGAGAGACATTGAGCTACTTTGGGCTACAGTGCACATATTGTCGCGCTACTTTTGGCATGGACTTCGTAGCTGCTACATTGGGCTGTATCTAATCAAAAGCGGTCTTGATGTGACATGGTTGCTCTTCCTGTTTCCTGCCTATGTTCCTGCTTATATTTCAGTGCAAAAGTGACACTTCTGTAGCGCGACAATGAGCTACACCTAGAATGAGCTACACTACATTGAAGTCTATTGGGCCAAATCGCATGAAATCTGCCGAAAAATAGGTCATGTTCAAGCGACAAGCTTGAGCTACAAGCTACAGGCGACATTGAGCTGTGAGATGTGAACAGCTCCATTGAAATGCATTGGAAAAGCTACCATGAGCTACATTGAGCTGATGTTTGAGCGATTTTTGAGCTGAAATCGCGCTACAAATCGCTCAGTGTGAATGGGGTTGAAGTGCAGTTTTCATTTATTTTGTAAATGTATCACTTTTCCTCTTTACTAACACTATACAGATAAATCGTAGAGCTTGTAGTTAAAATATACCATATTAACAGTCTCTTCCCTTACAAGCTGGGCATGCTAGCTATTTGCTTATACAGTCAGATATATTATGTTATTACTGTATTATGTAATGACCATAGCAAGCTGATTCACAATATGTGCTGTTATGAAAAAGGTGGAGTCTGAGCCTATAATCCTTTACAATATATATACAATGGGGGGAATTTATCAAAACTGTTGCAGACAAAATCTGCAACCAATCGGCTTCAATCTCTCAAATCTCAACTGAGCAAACTGAAGAGAGATGCTGATTGGTTGCCATGGGCAACTGCTCCAGTTTCTGTCTGCTCCAGTTTTGATAAATTCCCCCCATAGTGTCTCACTTACACTAACAAGACATAACTGAAATCACTCCTGTTCTATTTCTGTACTTGTCCTAGATATACATCAAAAACCAGACCTTTTCATGCCAGACTTTTTTGACATCTGACAACTTTTTTCTAAAGAGGCCAAAGATAAAACTGTAGTTATGTATTACATTTGACTTTTATATTCCTTAACTCAGCGTACAATTTATGATGGCAGAACTCACCATACATCAGAGCGATTAGTGAAGATCCCATCAATAAGACTTTCCGGAGCCATCCATCGGACAGGCAAAAATCCTTCTCCCTTTTTTCTGTAATAGTCACTTTTATATACATCTCTAGCAAGTCCAAAATCCCCAATCTTCACTGCCCTTGTTGGATTATTGTATTCTTTCACAGAAACCAAGCAATTGCGTGCAGCCAAGTCTCTAACAAGCAGTCAAAATCCATAATGAGTACAATGGTCTCAAAGAAAACACTGGACAAAGATATGTAAATGCATTCAGATAGATTTTTGGTGGTAGAGCGACAACCAGTCAAAAGAACTTTCCACTCTCCATAAAACACTACTGTGATTACTTCACACTGTGTCTGTATTTTACATTTCATTCATAAAATGCCGAATGTGTTAGCTGCCATATCCTTCTCAGTGTTCTCGACATAACATTAAAGAGCATGCATGGGGACAGAAGAACCCTTTGACAGGTCTTGTGACAATTTTTTTCTCTTCTAGGTACAATGTTGTACTCCATTCATTGGAATTAATGTGGCTTTACTTATTTAACTTACTTCACAGTCCCAAAGCAAGAGACGATAAAGTAGACATTAATTTCCTATCTACGGATCCCATATCTTAGGTTCTGCAGTGAGGGTGAGAACAGTGTAGAACTTCTGTGTTGCACACCACACATGTTTTTTCCTCATTCTGCTCAGCAAATGTAAAGGGGGGATGCCTCTGTTGAAACTTCACAGACTTTTGTTTGCAGACACTTTTTTATGCTGGGATAAGCATTTTTTAAAGCTGCTACTCAGCTGGCAAGATATTCAATTCTAAGCAGTATTAAAACACTCCAAACCCAACGCCAAGTATGGATATCTGATTATATATGCCACTAGTGTGCCTAAGGGGTGTAATTATAAACAATTTGCACAGCCATTTGTCCTGGAAAACTCTGCGCATGTTCTGTGCAAATAGAGACAAAAATGAATGTTCTTAATCTGTAATATCAGAAAATATCATAAAATGGCCACTAGATGGAGCTGAGGATCATAAGAACAAAATCTTTATTTCCTCAGCTCCATCTAGTGGCCAGAATGTGGTATTTTCCTGATATTACATTTTATTTGAAGAGAAAATATACTAAGAGTGTTTGTTTTTGCCTCCATGGTATATATTTTGCCTCCATGGTATATATATATATATACACCCATACGTGTCTTTTTCCCAAAAGGTATATGTATACTGCTCAAAATTATATCTTTTGATATAAAGTTTAAGTTCTTGAAGAGTTGCGTGACAGATTAATGGTCTGAGGTCTGACAGTCTGATGGTCTGACAGTCAAGCACGTTAAGCTTACCGAGGTTGTGGCATATGAACATCTTATAACTGGTCTCTTTTCCTTCTACCTGCTTATTTTTCTCATGTTTTTCCTGGGGCACAACAGATCCATCCATGTACAGAAACCTACTGTGTTTGGGGCACTAGGTCACTTCCCCGGAATTTTTTATTTGTTTTATAAAAAAAAGAGATGAAAAGCAAGGACGCGTAAAGTTACATTTATGTGCCTATGTTAAAGTCAGTATATGTGATTTTGTTCTTGGCCATGTTTACAGCTGTTCTTTCACAAGTAGTGTCCAGAACTGTAAAATGTTGATTTGCACACTTTCAACACTGACAATTTTGCTACTGCTCTGGATTTTTATTTATAAACTTTTAAAAAAAGAAAAGAATATCATAGTTAGAGAATTAAAGTAGTACCTGTGTACAAAATGTAATCTCTCCAAATAGGCACAACCTCTGGAAATGTCAAGTGATATGTCAAGAAGATCCATGCTTGAAAGTAAAGGATCCTCATACTAGAAGGATTGAAAGAACAGTGAAAGCTACCATCCTTTTATTCATCAGACTATTATTCAAACAGGAGTCTTATGATGGCATTTTATATATGATTTATGACTTGGACTCTTCCCATAGTAAGAGTGAGCGTAAGCAAAGGTTTCCTTTTTCCAGCTTGTCATCACTAGGCTTCATGCATCTTAATAGCAACTGAACTAATGTACTTTTAGTGTAGTTCCAGGGAAATCCAAATTAAACTGCATCATGTTGACAGGACTGGAATGTAGCCAGTATAAATATTACAGGTTCCATTAAAATACAGATAGCATTCATGTAAAAGATACAGTCACATCATATAATGCCACAACATTATTTTCTACTTAAAATAGATCTAAACCTTATCACTAAAAACTCATCATAGCTTTAACATGTTAATGTAAATGTAATGTAAACTGTGTTTTCATGAAGGTCCTTGTTTAGGCACCACCTGTTATAGGGTGACAACGGACTGTCCCTGCCTCCCAATTTTGCTCCCATTTTGTCACTCTGTCACATGCACCTCTGGTGAGACTACAGGAAGGTATACCAAAACATATTGTGCATGCATGGTTTACTGTTGTCACTTTTAGGAAGTGGGTCCTTCAATGATGTGCTGCTAACATACAAGTGAATGCATATAGACAGGAACTGGCTAAAAGAGGCTGTAACAGATAAGCAGCACTGGGGTGTAAAAAACGATAAGGAAAAAAAACTATGAAAACAGTATTTTAATGGAAAAAATCCTGATAGTTGTTTAGAATTCATCATAATAATATATGATACATATCATATATATACATACATATATACATTTTATACTTATGATACATTATCATGCAGATAGGGTTTAAAACTTTAAGAACATTTTCTAATTCATGTCAATAGAGAAGCCATTTTGTTGCTTAAGACTGCAACTAGAGGAAACTGCTAGAAGCAACAGAATAATGCGCAGCGCCTTCATTGCTTTGGATATGTAGTACTTTCCTGACCAGATTGAGCCTAGTCAGAAGGCCTTTCCATTTTTCTTAGATAGCTACAAAGTGTTGAGGCACAATAAGCAATCAGTCTGTCTCTTTGTCTTAACAGTGAGGCTCCGTTCACACCCAGGCATTCTGTCGCTCAAAGCTAAGTGCAACAAAACGCTCAAGACAAGGAATCAAATTAATTTCTATGGCCCCTGTTCACACCTGAGTGTTTTGTCATGCATTTTGTCGCATGGAGTTTCCCACTGAAATCAATGTGACCAAAAAGCGCTGTAATCTGCCAAGATTTAACTCATGTACTTTTTCCCAGCAACATGTGTTTTTTCTGCTTGCCACAAAACACAGGGGCCATAGAAATGAATGAGATTCCCTGTTTTGAGCATTTTATCGCGCTTACCTTTGAGCGACAAAACGCCTAGATGTGAACGGGGGACTAAGGGACAGAACAGTATTCACCTGTGTCCCATTAAGATAGCTTTAGCTTTAATATTTTGAATTTGATTACAGAGTGAGCACAAGCAAATTAGACTTACATCAGCTGCGATTTTTGTTTGTATAACCGCTACCTGGCTCTACTGGCATACATACTTGTATATTAGACACACATTGCTTTGCAACACAGGGATAGATGAATTAAACTTACAAAAGTATTCTGTCGAGCTCCTCTTAAGTACGATAGTAGATCGCCACCATCCATTAATTCGAGAATAATGTACTGAGGCTCATTAAAGAGGCAGACTCCAAGTAGCTTCAGAATGTTAGAATGATGGAACTGACTGGACACAAAATCAGAGACTGTTATGTTGTTTTCATGATGATTCATATTCTTCACACTAAAAGGTTATGTCTTTTAATACATAGCCTTTGTAAATATTCTCATTAAGTGTAACTTCACTTAGCACATTATCTATGCTTACTTAATTGCCATACTGAAAAAAAACTTTTAATGTTACATTAAATTAAAAAAATCCTTCACTATAGAACATATGTAGAAAGCCATTGCTAGTTTCTAGTGACTAACCAAGTCTCCTGATCTGTATGCTTGTTCCTTCATGTGTTTTTTTTTGTATTAGACCACCATTAATTGCATATATTATTTACTGTGTAAATGTGCAAAAATGGAATCTATACTGATATCATTTTAATATAGAATGTAAAGTAATATCTCCTATTTAATTTGTCCTGCTCTATGTAGGTACATGGAGTGTCTTGCTCACATTGCCTTGGTACACTGGTTCTACCAATAATATACTAATAAGTTGTAATACAGAAAAATTGTACTTGTAGTTGTGCTGCAATACTAGATTTAAGTGGTAATTTCTAATTGGACTGGTTTGTCCAAAGTAAACCTAAGACCCGTTAGAGGGAGGTCTCTTCTGTATAATGAAACTAAGTGCCAGCAATGGATTTCCTTTGGTACCTTTGACATTTCTTGACTGTAATTTTCTTTGCCTCTTAGGTAATGTGTATGTACACAATCATATTTACTGCCGTGTCACCAGCTTCACATTTGATTATTTGAAGTACAGCATGTTTAAAGTGGTACAGCTCTGGAATTTGAGTTTACCTCATCAAGTGTGCCTCTTTCAAAAAATCCACCTTCTCGTTGTCTGTGGCATCGCTCTTTAGAGTCTGTGAAACACAACAGCAATAGAAGATGCAGTGACTACCAAAATTAAGGCCTTTCAAGTTACACATATAAAGTTTGGCGATTGCACATTTAATCAAATGTACCAGTAATATTGGACCCCCTTTGAAATACATTTTTATTGAAAACTAAAAGATATATTCCCCGCTTGATCATCCAATAAAGTAAAGTCAAAAGACAATCCTAAAGGTTTTTATTAAGTATTTGTCTTCCCACTCTTATATGGCCCCATCCTTGGGTACACATACTATTTGTGCAGACTGCGCAGCTGCACAGGTCTCATTGGGATCTAGGGGCAGGGACACCTTCCTGCTGTCACATAGTAATGGAATATGTTGATTTTTAGGGCAGATGAGAAGTGTGAAGTATTCATCATGGTGCCCAACTGTGCTCTTGGTTTGTAATATCCAAGTGGTGTCAGTCAGTAAGAACTTTTTCACTCCCTGTCTGAGAGGCACTGATACATACAGATAGCTTCTCCAATTTCCTTTAATGCAGTTTGGACTGGAAGGGGGTTCTCGAAGTCCACTCCAACTCCAGTTGCATAATATGGACCACAAATGCTTTCAGATCAACACAAAGGCTATTCTTCTATCAGTCTATTATTACTAGGGTTGCACAGATACCAAGTACAGTACTAGGTACAAGTACGAGTACATGTACTGATACTTTTGAGCTCCAAGACTAGACTAGAGAAAAATGCAAAAATTAGGAGGCAGCTCAAAACAATACAAACCCCAGCACACAGAGCTCCTGGGGTTTGTACATCTTTGTTTTAATGTATGATTTTGTTTTTATAAATATAAATAAACGGATGAACAGATACCAGTTTTGCGAGTACGAGTACTGGTACTTGCCGAGTACTTACAAGTACGAGTACTGATACATTTTTGTTTATTGTCATGTGACAGTTTTTCTAAAACAATACAGACTAATGATTTCAGGACAGTGGTGGAGCGCCAGAGCCAGGTCCAAGCTACAACCGCTGCAACTCTGGTAGTTCTCATGAAAATGCCAAGTATCTGCACTGGTACTCGAAAAGTATCTGTGCATCCCTAAATATTACATATCAAGTAAAGGTTGGTAATTGTGGTAATTGGCAAGTAAATGCATAGGGAAGGGTAAGAATAGTTCCTGGTGTCTGCAAGACTGCCACTGGACTCAGCCTGACAGATTTTTATTATAGCACTGAAGCATTAGATTCTAGATTCAAATACCCTTTTTTAGTAGACATGTGTGATTTCTTCCATTCCAAATTGACATTTGTATGAATTTCTGTAAATTCGGATGCATCTGAAGTTCGGAATGACAGAAATAACGTATCCAAACGAATCCAAATGTTTGATAACGAAATTCAGATACATCGGAAATGTTTCCTGAATGTCATTTGTAACGGAACAAAGAAGCGGGAGAGCTGCGTGTCATTCTGTAACAGCTATCCAGTGTCTCCGCCTCTTTGCTGACAGATGGGACTCACATCCTGAATGCCAACAAAGTATCAGAAAGTTTTTACAGAATGTAATCAAAGAAAGAAGCTGAGAGCTGTGTGTATGTGTCATTCTGTAACAGCTCCCTGTTTCTTTGTTGACATTCGGGGCTTGCATTCCGAATGTAAACAAAGAAGCTAACAGCTGTCACAGAATACACAAAAGTGTTTAACTGTTCAC
>NW_017306290.1:2702703-2750856 GCF_000935625.1 Nanorana parkeri | reverse complement strand
TGTTTTCTAAGCAAAAAGCAACTGAAAATATTTTTTTTCCCAATAGGTACGTTTTTTACATCAGTATAAATTCCTTGCAGATTCTATAACTTCCGAATGTAATACCTTGACTGCTACTTTACTGGTCCCGGTCCCAGGCCCTAGAATTTCCTTAGCAGTTCCTTCATAGACTTCACCAAAAGCTCCACTTCCCAAGAAATCACAGAGGGTTAAATTCTCTCGAGGAAAGCTAGGTAAGATCTCCATTTCACTCTTTGTTGGCAAAATACTGAAAAGTTGTCAAAACTACTAAATTAAACAACATCAAATGGTATCATCATCATCAAGGTTTATTACATATTGTAGACTATTGGTGCACTGCCATTGCTGTGCTGAAGAATCACTCACTTTATTTTTAATGTGGCAGTAATGGGGCATACTTTGTATATAAAATTAGGAGGGAACAGCTGGGAAAGGAGACAGAAAGGGGAGACAAGTAAATAGCAAACCCAGCAGTGCAAACAGAGTACAGAGGTGGAGAGGCATAGCAAAGGAGAAGGGGCAAATATATGTAATGGAGAGAGGACACTAAAGTCAACAGGAGGCAGTCAGAGGTGAAGCAGAAAGTAGACCTAGAGGAGGAAAGCCAGCAGAACAATCGAAAGGGAGCAGATGAGTCAAGGGGGGTAAAAAGGGTAGAGGAGACGGGGCTGACAGTGGACTAAACAGCATGACTTAACTAAATTTGGCTCTTGTAGCATGGTATTGCTAAGTGGTTTACAAGGCATGGCATTTTACTGCAGTGAAATATATGTGCAACATTTACTGACCTTACTTGTTGGCATTTAAAGTATACATAATCCCTAACAATTAACTTCTCCTAGTTGCTCCCTTTTGGTCTGTTAAATATACCCCTGAAAGTGTTTTGGTATACTTGTGCAATATGTGCAAAAAATTACCTATTAATTCTGTCAGCAATTCAGAGCTGCCCATGTCCTGTGAACACTTCTTGTGTAATTTCAAGGAGCCCGATTAGTCCTCCCAGTTCTTATTTAGAATCACAGATCAATCAGTGCTTATGTTGTGGACATGAAAAGAAGGAGCATGATTCAGTAGTTTAGTTGAATTAAACTGGGCAGGGCTGATACTCCTCTGTGTGTTATCAGCCTACAACACAACATATGAGCTGAGTACATTTCTGGCACCTCAACATACATGCTTTTGTACTTGCAGGGTCCTTAAAGGGCTAGAACATGGGGAAATGATCTTGTATTGCAGAGATGCACTGCCAGGGGTGTAGAGGGTCCTGGCCGAATCTCCCTGATTGTGTTCGGGCCGGCTCGGCTCAACCCGCTATGTACGATGGCCAGCTCTGACAGCTCGAGTGATGAAAGAGCACAGAGCGGCCAGGCTGAACACAGAGCAGGGCTGCCCCGCCCCCATCACCAGCCGACATCAGCCTGAGCCAGGGGGGGACTGTGTGCAGGACACCGCGCTGTGAACGAAGATCACAGGACACGGAGTGTGAGCTGACAGGGGGGAGGAGGTTAACCATTGCTGTGCCAGTAAGTTGCTTTAAGATCCTTATGTATATGTATAATTAATGCAGTGAAGTCCAAATACAGGGTGCTCAATGCTGACTGCTTTATTAAAGGTTGAAAAATGCACAATGCAAATATACACTATGTCAAAATGAAAAGCATTTAGGTGATTTGCATTCAAAGTCTTGACCAGTCTGGGATCTGCAGTTAACGCCTGTAAAATTGGGGGACATGGGACCAGCTCTCTTGTGGTAGCAGGTATCTGTTAGCCTCACACATCTTAAAGTGACAATAAAGTTAAACTTTTTTTTCCCCCTTCCCAATCCTACTGTAGGGACTTACCTTAAAGGATGTCTCTTAGGCCTCATTCACATGAGAAACAGCCGGCACGCACAGCTCCGTGCTGCGTGCACGGCCGTATCTGGCAGCTCCCGAGTACGTGGCCGTATGCCGCCCTACGCTCACCCACCCTGCATGTTTGTGCGGGTACTTGTACGCTTACAGGATGGATCCTGTCTGCTTCCAAGACGGGACACCTGTACCCATACGGACCTGCACTCGGGGTGAGCGTAGGGTGGCGTATGGTCATGTACTCCCATAGAGAAGGACAGGGGCTGCGTACTAATCACACGCAGCACCTGTCCTTCCTGGGAGCTGCCCAATACGGCCGTGCACGTTTACCCAAATAGAGCTTTCTTTTGGTGCTATTTGATCGCTGCTGGTTTTTATTAAAAATTTTTTATAAATGAAAAAAGACAAAAAATTGTGGAAATAAATATTTTCAACTTTTTGTTATACAAAATATCAAATAAAATTAAATTTCTTCTTAAAATTAGGCCAAAATGTATTCTGCTAAATATTGTTGGTAAAAACAAAAATCCCAATAAGTGTATACTAAGTGGTTTGTGTGAATTGGTACCAATTATAAGTCTTTTGAAAACATGGTTTTTATCCATATGGTGTCAAACAACAAAATCGGTATTGCTCAGGGTAAAGGATTGGTTTAGGAATGATATGGCCGGTATATTTTTTTCAAACCTTGGTGTGTCTGCTACATAAAATCTTATAGTTTGAGGAAGCTGAACCCCCCCCAGGAAAAAAATTTATCTACGACCCTGTGCACTGCATATGTTTTTTTATTTCTCTCTGGAATGCACTTTATGTTTAGGTATTTGGAAAATTTGATTAAGCAGTTACTGCTGTCATAATATAAATATATACATCTCCTCTGCTGTGTAGCACAGCACTATACATACATGATCTATGATGTATAACGGACCCTGTAAAGTACATTTATAATTGTGTCTCAAATTCCTTCCCAAAAAAAAGAGTAGTGACTTAGAGTGTGGCATATGTTGATGGCTGCTGATTAATGTACCCATTTTTAGTGCCTAAAAGCTCCTGAAATGTAAATGCAGCCCTGCTGGAACAACATATCAACATTTCATACAAATTGTAATTATCCTGCTTACCTGACAGCATAACATGCATTTCCCAAGCCAACAGCATAGGACAATCCTCGAAGCTTAGCAAGTTCTTTATCCTCATGAATATTATTTATGTCATCTTTCTTGTCAATAGAATTCTGCTTGGATTTCTGGTATACCACTAAGATAAAAAAATATGTTAATAAAAGCTTCCCCACCCTAAAACCAGCCAATGTAAGCATACTTTGTACATACCAAAGGCAATGACCAGAAGCAAAACCAGAAGTATGCCTAAAACCGAACCAACAACTATTGCAACCTGGTTGGAAGAACCATTCTCTGAGGAAAGAAAAATAAAAAACAATATGAATATATGCAAAGAAAAAAACCCTCTGTCATAACACAAGCAGAAATTACACAATTCCCAACAGCAAGAGACAAAATTGGGGCAGTGAAGCTGTTCTCATATTACTGCAACACTGCCCAAAGTCAACTATATATTGGCAATGCCCACTATTTTCAGAATCAAGCATGGGACTGAACTATTTAAATTTGCCATTATGGATTGTTGTCAATCATTCAGTGTTGTCCAAATAAGCATGAAGTTAGAACACCACATAAGTATTATTACTGTAGGTGACTTTGTATAATTATTGTCATCCTGAAAGTACACTGTAATTGTAGCCATTCCTAATCTTTTCATAGAAATGAAACCAGAGCCACGGTTATGTGTATGCTATTACCAAAGAAGCACGTATATTCCCACAACAACAGGAATAAATGTAACTATAACTCCAGCAGTAATTGCAAAGTACATAAAAGTCTTATGTGCTGTGCTCAAGGACAATCTTATGTATCACTGCTAATATGCCATGTATCAGCCGCTAAAGTAAGATGGCTGAGCTTACATATTGTGCACCATTATTTCCATCATTCTCTGTAAAATCAAGGGAAAGCTAAGTACTCTAGCGGAGATAAGACATCCACAAAACAGTATCATCAATCATATGTTGGAAATAACAAAAGAGAATGGGAAAATTTTACTAGCCGTAAACATGATGATTCTGCAGAATTTTTGTCCTGCAGAATTGCAATGGTTGAAAAGTTGTATAAAAGCCAGCAACATGAGGCACACACATGTTAAGTATACCGGCAATGCACTGTTCAGCTGTATACTGTATATGTAGCATTATTCCCGTGTATAACCCCACTGCCATCTAGATCTATGCAGTCAGAGCCAAGCAATTTTGTTCTGTTAAGCATAGTGACAAATCTTATAACAAGACAATTGTGTGTGACCTAATGACATCTCTGGAGTATAGCTAGACTGTGTCATTGATAAATATTAACTTTGTAAATTAAATTGCAATGAACTATTGTGTTCATTTTGAATACCTAATCATTTACAAGGTAATTTTTAAAAGGACTATTACTTTTATATGATTATAGACATGAACATAGCTTCATTTATTTTACTAGGCTACATGAACTTCCACGTTGCTAACAGTCTTACATATCTTTGTTTAGTTCCACCATAGAGCAAAATATATCCTAGGTGTAAGGACAGTTAACATTTGTTTCTATATGAGAACTCACTAATTACTCCATGCATTTTATTGGTGCATGTTTTCAGATAAAATCACAATTGTAATTCTCCGAATAGCCTACCAGTACTATATATTCTTCTTATAGTCCCCAAACTCTTTGTGAAACATAACACTTTTGAAACTCTTGGTAAATGATTTGAAGCAAAAGCAAAGTACACAAAGGTAAGCTGTTCAGCAGTTAAAGCATCTTTATATTTTAACTTTTCAAAATGATTAAAACACTGTAGGCCTAGAGCAGTCCATGTTTATTCATTGTTTAGTATAAGTAAATAAAAACTTACCTTTCTGTAACAAAATATTTTCACTCGTGTCGCTGTAATCTCCGAGCCCTAGAAGGTTTGCTGACGCTGCTCTGAACTGGAATGTTCCATCCAATATCCTAGACTTCCAAATGCAGATGTTACTACAAGAGCCATTGTATGCCAGTGTCCATGACTCTATTACTTTGGCACCAGAAACAACCTCCCTATAAATAACATGCATTTTGTAAATTGAAAGCTATAAACACAGAAAAAAAACTTAAAGAAATCAAAAATTACAGAGATAATAAAGGAAGGGGTTGACTTTATAACCATAGAGATTAGTAGGGACCAGGGAAGATTTCCCTTATAGGGAAAAAAATACCACTATACTGAAATGAAAAATATATGTATAACTCTCAGTAGCAAGGGACAATATATTTACATCATTATGCATTAGTTTTTGTTTTTTTTTAAAGTGCATTATATCACCATGTTTAAAAGGCGGACTATAGGGGTCAGTGTTTTCCTCCATAGTTCTCCTAAGGGTCACGGGAGGACATATACTAGCGTCCTCCCGTGGCCCAAAGCTCAGTATACCGCGAGCTACAGCTCGCAGTATACTGAGACCGCTGCAGCCAGGACGGATCCGGACAATACTGTCGAGATCCATCCAGCTGCGTGATTGACAGCTGGCTCTGCCTATCTAGAGGCAGAGCCAGCTGTAACCGCCCCCTCCCCCGTCCGTTCTGCCAGTCAGCGCAGGAGGATCGGAGTGTGGAGGGGGGGAATCCCTGCAGAGAGCCGTGATTGACAGTCACTGCTCTGTGCAGGGCCATGATCGAGAAGTGAGCAAGCGACAGTATGTGTTTGCTCACTTCCCTAACTATTGAGCCGACGTGTGACAGTTTCATTGTCACACGTCGGCTCGAACTATGAGGTTGAGTGAAAATCACTCACCTCATAATTCTCCTTTAACTACCTCCCGGCCAGCCGTTGTGTATACGCGGCCGGCCGGGAGTTCTTGGATGTAACTGGGCGTGTATACACGTCCTGTTACATCCGCCCGCACGGGCGCGCCACGCGCGCGCCAGAAACCCCTGCTATTTGAAAACAGGCAGCGATGCCCGTTAATATACAAGCGATCCGCCGGCTATAGAGCCAGCGGATCGCTAGTATGTGGCCCCGAGACATGCGCCCCCCCCTCCGCGGCTCCCACACTCCCCCCCTCCCGCTGTCAAGCTGGTCCCGGGCTCCGGTGTGAGGCCTCTGCCACAGGGGATCAGAGGGAGCTCGGTAATAGTGGGTAATATTAGTTGTTTTATAACATGATGTAAAAAAAAACGTATTTTTTTCAACATTTTCAGTAATTTCTCCTGAATATAGTAAAAAATAAAAACCCCAGTGGTGATTAAATACCAGCATAAGAAAGCACTAGCTGTCCCCAAAACATGGTATAAAATTCATTTCAGTACAGCGTTGCATGACGGAATAAACGTCAGTCAAAGTACCGCAGCGCTGAATACTGAAAAATGGCCTGGCCAGGAAGGGGGTCTAAACACCTGGTCTTCAAGCGGTTAAGGATGGTAGGTCCATTTGTAGCACTGCTAGCCAGACATTATTAGTTTTGGGCACTGGTCTTTTGGGGCCAAAAACAAATATTAAAGTAGTATTAACTACATTAGTCAATTAACTAGCACAAATGAGGGTGGCTCCATAGAACCCTGCAAGGGAAAGGGGTCACCCTATAACAGGAAGTCAGGGCCAGTGCTCAGGGGACCAGCTGATTCTGTAGAAAACTAAAACTTTTAAACATCAAGAAGCAGCATCCATTGTAAGTGATTTAATCAGCATTTGGAATAGTTTAAAATCCTTTTGCCTTTGACTTTAATATCACTTAACTCAATGTACATTCTGAGGTAATACTAAAGCTGCCCAAACAACTTGTGATCTGATCGAACAGGCGTACGATTTTCGTACGGCGGCCCCATCCTGCCCCGATTATCGCAAGGTTGGATCAGCGGTAATTAGAAGAAAGCACCTGGACGAATTACGGCAATCGACCGCACGTATCTTCGTCTGCGCATGAGCAGTGTAAATCGTATGAATTATGACGTATGGAAACGCCACCAACCTTGCAAAAATCGTGCGATCGACCGAAGTTTTCTAACCAGCTGGTTAGTCAAAAGTCGATCGATTGTACAGTATTTGCGGTTGTACACTGCCCATCAACCTTACGAATATCGGACGAAAATGCGATCGCATACGAAAATCGGCAGATATTCATAAGGTGTATGGGCAGTTTAACAGTGCTACCCTCACCTGAGCCTATTTCAGGTGAGGGTAGGAAGTCTATCTTAACCCCTAAAAGTATTGCTTAGGTTTAATGCCTAATTCCAGCATGATTTTTGGTTGGATAGAGTGAGGAGGGTTAGATATCTGTTGGGTTTTATTGCTGCCTCTGCTTTACTGTCTTGGAAGCCTTTTCCCCTTGTTCCATGTTCTGGTGTCACAGGGATATTAAGTGAGCAGAAATCTCCCTTGTGGAGTCACAAATAACACTAAAAAGTTCTATCCCCTATCAACAACTGAAAAAGTTTGTCTGCAGCTAAGTGTTACCCCCTATTCTAACCCTTAAAACTAACCAGCCCCTAACAATTAACCTTAAACTTAAATAATAAGTTAAACTTAACATTTATGATTAACACTTTACCTTAAACATACAACCTAACCTACAATTTAACCCACTATCCAATACCTAAACAGCATCCACAAAAAAGAGATATATAAAGAAAAAAAAGAAAGAAAAAGTCAGCCTGTAAAACAACATTAATACTACATGCTAGCACCACCAATCCATTTTTTTCTCTCTCTCTCTTGCAGAGCTACACCACCACTGAAATATTCCGCATCTGACACTCCAGAGAGTCTTACATGCCTGTCTCCTCTTCATGTGCTATAGCTCCACCTGCTGGTCACAGAGCTGTAGGGATACATTACACACTAGACTAGCATCATGGCAGCTGGCAGGTGGAACCACGATTTACAGCTGGAGACACAGGCATTTGACATACCCAGAAGTGTTGGATGCCAAAGATTCCAGTGGCATTGGTGAAAGGACTGAAAATAATTTTATTGTATTTTTACAGGCTGTAATTAACAGACTCTTTAACCTTAAATGGAAATCCCTACCTCTTCTCCTATCTTTAATGTAACCCTTAACCTAGACTACTGCTTCTGTCATTAAAAAAGTGGAACTCCTAAATCCATTTCTACAGCAATAGGAAACCTCAGTAGGGACACATCTTTTTGCCAGGATAGTGGAGAGCACTCTTGACATGTTCACCACTGAAGAAATGTATTCTTTTAAAGATTTGGATAAAATAACAATACTGACTTTTTTTGTATTTTGATAAATAGAAATTTAAACAGTATTAGCACATTAGTGAATTATTCTAGATTTCTAGAGTGGACCAGTCACATACATACATTAAGATTTGCATTCATCTTCAGCTGCCTATACTTCTGGATCTACTGACTTTTTATATATGTATTTAACATCAGGTAACCACTGCTTTTTCATTATATTTTTAGTCTGAATAGCCAAGATCTGTGACGTGCTACTTTATGCAGCAATTGAATGTAAAATCTGGCAGCTGCAATCTTTTCTAAAAATATGTCTAGACAGGTATTATTACCTATACTCTAACATATTATATGTCAGGTTACTTCCGTTATCTTCACCCATGTTCCACTGGACGGTGCTTTTATCTCCAGGGACAATCTGTGGAACTCCTGGTTTGCTAGGGACCCCAGCTGAAAAGCAACAGATAGAATATCACATGCTATAAAAAATAATTCACATCCATGTACTTTATTGCCAACACAAAAGTGTCTATTGTAAAGTAATGTGAAATCACTTTTACAAACAAAACAGAAGAGGAGTTTTACTTTCTGAATGCTTTGAATGTTCACTTTGCAAAGTGAATGTTCGTGTATAGCGTATATAGATGTTGTGTTCACTTCAAATACCCAGTCATGAGCCAACAAAAATCCTGTTTTTCATATCCCACACACATCATTGGACATTTAAAGTATACACAGGTTTACCTTGTTAACTAACATTTGCTTTGTGAGTTAAACATACACTGCAAAATTAAACATTAATTTGCTAGATGAACAGTGTCTGCTCCTTTAGTAAATCGACTGCAGTACATCTCAATGGTGTCGATTGTCTAAAGGCAAATATGCTGTTCACTTGGAAAGGGAATTTGCACTTTGCAGGGGAGCTTAGTTTAGTGAATGTGGCAAAGCTCTACTGACTTCCATCACCCAATTATGTGCAAGCAAATATACTGTTTTTTATTTCCCTTGCATGTGATTGAGTATTCTTTGCACAGAGATTTTTTATCACATTCCCTAAACTAAGGGAAAATACTCCTGCAAAGTGCATATCTCCTTGCAAAGTGAATAATCTATTTGCATTTATTAAATCAACGCCAATATGTCCATCAGGTGACAGGGTTTTTGACCTTTGTTTTTTAAAAGATGGCCATACACTTTACAACCCTCGCAAAAAACATACGATCTGCCCATCTTGGACAGGCAGATCGTACTTGCGATCATCGCAAGCCCGCCTCCCTGAGGGCGGGCTTCCGATGACTGCAATGTTGAACGGGCAGTGTGCGTGTGCGCACACCGGCACGTTCGGCAGCTGTCGAACAAGCAGGCCACTAACCTGCCGAGAATCGTACGATTCCCGGCGGGTTTTCCAGCCTGCTTGTTCGACGGAAGACGTGCGACCGTACAGTAGAAACAGTTGCACGCCTTCCATACACTTTGCGATTATCGTACGATCGCGGGATTTCCCGCGATTCTCTTAACTAATACGATAATCATACAGTGTATGTACACCTTAAGACAGATTCAGTAATTCATGAGATGTGCTTCACCTGTCATCATTGTAGCCTGGATTTCAACTTCAATGTCCTGTCCTTGTATTTACAGTTTTAAAAATATTTTACTGTCAATGTTCTCAGCAAACATGATAGTTAAAATCAACACAATAAAGAAGTTCATACCTGCAGTCTTGAAGTTTGCTGGATTAGAAACACTTTGAGCTCCAGTTGTATAAACCACCACAGTGCGTATGTTGTAACTAGTATTGGGAACAAGTCCGGTGACTGTGCAGATATAGATAGATCTGGCTGTGCAGGATACATCCATAGATTTATACCAGGTCGACCATTTTAACTAATTTGTAGAACACAAAGTGACAAATGAGAAACAAATGCATATTGGAAACAGTTATGAAATTATACATTTGCAAACCGTAAGATTGCTGTCAGAACTGCAGTAGATTTGGCTAAGTATGCATAAAACCTGGAGTTCATCTTTAAGCAGTGCGAGCAAGATGACTGACTAAACCATTTTGGATTTTATCTGTCAATAATTGTCCAGTATTTGCGGTGAAAATAATCTCATAGTTCCTGATTAGGCAACATAATATAATATCTGTAAACAATAAGTCAAGGCAACTGGACTTGCTGTATTTTTCTTGAAGATGTTTCACTGGTCATCCAACCAACTTTCTCCAAGTCAAAATGACGAGAAAGCTGGTTGGATGACCAGTGGAACGTCTTCGAGAAAAATACAGCAAGTCCAGTTGCCTTGACTTATTTTTTACAGATATACCATGACCTGGATGAACAAGAACCTTCACAGACAACATAATATAATGCTCAGCAAAATAAAGAACGTTGGCTCAATGTGGCCATAGATGTGTCCCTGGGAACAGTGAAGAAACAGTCCTGCTTGCACAGAGATTTCCTAGCAAGTTGAAAAATCTTACATATGATTACAGCCACCAACTTCTGGAGATACTCATTTCTCCTCCTAAAACCGTGATAGACTACAATCTCAATACAAATTAGCGAACTAAACATGAGATTGTAGTCCATCACGAGGGCAAGCTTACAGCAGTGGCTACTTTACAAAACACACAGGGACCATGGGTAAGTAAAATTACAAAGCCAAATAATAAAGGTCACCTTATTTTCTTCAAACCAGAATTCTGCTATGGGCTCTTCTGGAGCAGTCCATTCCAACACCAAACTGGTATTCCCTGGAATTATGTTATGTGGTGGAGCAGGCGATTTAAACGTTCTGGCATAAATAGCAGTACTTTCAGTGTACCAGTTTTCATCTGGGTGAAATGCAAGGACCTGATTAAGTGAATAAATACCTCACATTACTATTTTGAAAGAGTCTTCATTCATATTATATTCTAGAATTTAAAATAAACTTACCTTAAATTGATGATCAGTTCCACTTTTAAGATTTGTAAAAGTCCACAAAAGCTTTTCATCTGGTAATTCTCTTTGCCTTAATGGTAGAGAAGGACTTGGAGCTGAATTGTCAACTTTGATCTGGTATCGGATTAACTCAAGTGGACCATTTGGCCTGGATGGCTCAACCCAAGTTATATTAGCTAGTGAATCTGACAAAACTGTTGCTTCTATAATTGAAACTGCTTCTGGAACTAAGAAAATATAAATTATATTAGATGTTATTAATGACAAGACTCATGCTTGTGACGCTCGAAAACGAAACTAAAAGTCAGATGCCGGCTTTTAGTTTCATTTTCGGGCCGCGTACAGCAGAGGACGCCGCGGGCTCACAGGGACAAGGTGAGTGTCACTTTTCTCTGCAACCCCGAGTCTGGCTCGGGGTTACCGCTCCTAGCATGGAAAATCCACCCCGAGCCAGACTCGGGATTAACGCCAGGGAGGTTAATTGTAAGCCTGGTACAGTGACAAGATATATGGTTTACACTGCAGTCCAATTCTATTATTATTCATCATAACAGTACAAGGATAGCCAAGGTATTTTGAGGGATTAACTAATCCCATTTATCGGGGCTCATGCAGGTGTGGGTTGGAAGAAATCTGGATTGACAGCAGGTATTCTGGACTCTTAAATAAATGAAGGACATTCTCTGGTCAGCAGTCTAGGCCATACCCACTCAATAGTTCAGGCTGGTGAAGCTTCACATCATGGATTCGCAGCCGACAAATCTGCAGCAACTGTGTGATGCTATCATGTCAGTATGGACCAAACTCTTTAAGGAATGTTTTCATCACCTTGTTGAATCAATGCCACAAAGAATGAAAGCAGTTCTGAAGACAAAAGGGATCCAACCCAGTACTAGCAAGGTGTACCTAATAAAGTGGCCAGTGAGTGTAAATCTGGGAAAAATAAGGGTTGCCACTTTAGTCCTCCTAAAATGCAGAAAACATGCAGGGCAAAGTGCCAGCATTATGCAGCAATGCAGAATACCACTAACTATAGAGGACTACAAATCCCAGTAGAACAATATACAGTAATGCTGAAAAATATGAAGCTACATACTTTGTTGCTTCAGGATCATGGCCTCACATCTCCAGGGTTTTAAGAGGGCTCTCAGGTGGCCAGTGCAGGCTCTCTGTTTGGGGCTCTCTTGTGGTCAATGTGGGGCTCTCTGTGTAGGGCTCTCAGGTGGTCAGTGTGGGCTCCCTGGTGGTCAGTGGCTTCCTGGTAGTCAGTGCGGTGCTCCCTGGGGGCCAGTGGCTCCCAGGTGGTCAGTGTGGGGCTCTCAAGGAGCCAGTGTTTCCCTAGTGGTCAGTATGGGGTTCCCTGGGGGCCAGTGGTTAGTGTGGAGCTCTCTGGGGGCCAGTGGTTTCCTGGTGGTCAGTGTGGGGCTCGCCTGGTGACCAGTGGCTCTCTGGTGGTCATTGTTGGGCTCCCTGGGGGCCAGTGACTCCCTAGTCATCAGTGTGGGGCTCCCTGGGGGCCAGTGGCCCCCTGGTGGTCAGTGTGGGGCTCCCTGGGGGCCAGTGGTTTCCTGGTGGTCAGTGCGGGGCTCCCTGGGGGCCAATGGTTTCCTGGTGGTCAGTGGCTCCCTGGGGGTTAGTTCGGGGCTCCCTGGTGTTGCCTGCCTTGCTACTTGCAATAGACACATTGTAAATCATGGAGTATATACTTACCGCCATAATCCGTTTTTCCAGTAACAAGAACGGTTCTTGGCTGTTCAGCAAGCAAAAATGAGTAATAATTTGTCACGCTGACTTCCATTTCATAATCTGAGAAAGGTTGTAACCCAAGGATAAGTGCAATCTGATTCTGAAATTCCTGTTAGCGCAGAGAAAGCATTCTTACCAAGGGAATAAATGTTATTCTATACAGTGTGTTCACTACTTCAAGGAATAAGAGCAAATGGTTCTTCTATGTGAATAAAACACACTAGCTAGTTATTTCAAAAGTGAAGTGAATCATTTAGAATGTTACCAAACATGTTACTAACAAGGGGGACACTAAGAGAAAAAAAACCCATAAATAAGGGTCGAACTAGTGGTCGACCTGAACCCATAGCTCATCACTACGGTAGTACTGAAAAGGAACACACTCATAGGAGGAGTAGGCAGAGAGGTGACCTAATCCGTCTGCTGCTCCCTCTCTGTCTAATCACATGCTGAGGACAGGTTTTGCTAAGAATACAGCAAAACAAAAGTCAGATCATTAGTTGTACGATCTGGCAGAGTTGTTTAAATTTCAAGACTGGATGGAAATAAATCCTTTAACAGGTAAAACAATTACCACCTAAGTATTTTAGTGGTGTATTCATCAGCTTACCTGTTGCCGAACCTTTCAAATCTTTATAAATAATGTATACAAAAATAAAAGAAAATTAAGCCATCTTACTAGTATGCTTCCAGTGAAGATATTTGCGGATATTGCAGGCTCCTTATATTTGCCATGATTGAGTTTTCTATATGTTACTGTGTACGTTGGAGTGCTGCTCTTTATCGATATGCAGTTTAATTTATAAGTTACTGGAGGCAGTTGTAAAGTCAGGCTTGTAGTGGTAGAGTTCAGTACAACTGGTATAGAGGTAAGTGATGCCAGTACCAGGCATCCTTTGTCTGTAAAAGAAAACACTAAAATTAGAGTTTCGATTAAAGGAAGGTATTGTGTTAGATATCACTAGTGCAAAGCTGAAGAATGGTGCGATTTTTCAAAAGAATGTACAATGTTAACATTTATTTTGCTATTCATATACTGTATGATGTCTAGGAGCAAAAAAAATAAAAAAATATCATTTTTTAGTAATCAAAATGTAAAATATCGCACATTTGCATGGCAAGTGTGAGTCTGACATTCCAAAGTTGCAGATATCTTTTTTATTGCTGTGCTGAGAACAAACCAAAAAACAGAAGAATCTCAGGTTGCACACTGTAATTATAGCAGCCTCACCTTTTACCATCTCTTAGGGTAGAAAACCTCAAAAAGTGTTTTTATACTGGATGCAAGAGTCCACACAGCAGTTAGGAATCCAACGGACTGCAACCAGCTTTTTTGGGCTCCAGCATCAGAAAAACATAATCAGCTTTTACAAAGCATTAAAACATATCATAATAAAAAATCTAATTAAATTTGGCTTTCATCATCCCTAAAATAGTATTTCCTGCTTGCAAAGCTGCCGCCACACGGTTCCTGCCCACTAACTAACATGCTCTGGGTATCACCAAAATTTGCAAGGAATGGAGATACCCTTTGTGAAGGCAGCTGCCATCTCTATCAAGAAATGTCATAGCTCCTCACAGTATCATTATGCAGGCAGAAGTGAGCCATTTGATTCTGTGCCTTTTCTTTCCTCCTGCTTCCATCATCACCAATACCAATAAATTATGAACTTCCAAAAGAATCTGTTTTTCATTATGGTAAAGGCAGCCTGCGTCTGCAGTGTGTGTTCCAAATTTGCAAGCAGTCACATTCTAGGATCAACTTCAAATTACCAAAATAGGGAGTGGGGTGGATTAGTGTAGTACAGTAATGCCTGCATAAAAAACATCAGTACTGAATAAGTAGCTGTGATCCCAGCATCTCAAGGTTTAATTTTCTGTCTGATTGCAGTGTACCCTTTAAAGAATAACTCTGGGCAGAAAACGTAACCCTTGCAGTGGGGCTACCCCCGCACTGCAAGGGTTTAGTGCTTGTTTTGTCTAGGGAGTTAGCATAACAGAGATAGTCCCAGCTGGCTCCTAGACCGGTCCTTTCTCTAAAAATGCACTTACACTTTAAACAAGAATAATACTTCTCTGATCCAAAATAACAAAAGCAGATTTATTGTCATAATGTTTTTATTCTATGCTTTCAAAGCAGAGTGCTTTTTTGTCTGGCAGATTCATACACAAAAAAACAACATCAAGGATTTTACTGATACTTAGAAAGATGATTAATTTCTGAACAATTGCAAAAAAAGGGCAGTAGTAAATGCATAAGACACAATAAAATCACTTTAATTCTCTTAAAGTATATAAAGTAGCTGCCTGTGTTTGTGCTGGTGAGATTCACCCTCTCTTTTTGTCATGATGACCAGTGGTGTAACCGGTCGGGTCAGTCCCCACCAGATACCACCACTTAGAGCAGTGGTTCTAAACCTGTGTAAACTCAGGACCCATATTTGTCCTTAGCCATTAAGTCACGTCCCAAATCACATCTCACTGGAATGCACAGCGTTGTGGTACTGTGCATTCTGGTGCAGGCAATTGAACTGTGGGCAGGAAGTGCGTTTGGGGTGTCATTCAAATGAATGGCAACTCAACTCACCTCGCGCACCAGAACATGTGGTAGGTGCGATTGCATGGTACAGTGTGTTAATCGCACAGGACTGTGTGATTGATGCACTGTACTATTGTGAGCGGGCGCTCAAAAACACTGACAAACACACACAACCACATTCTTACACACATACATACACACTCTAAAAAATATTTAAAAAAAAAAAACATTTTAAGATTCATACTCCCTATTGGAGTCGATCCTCAGCCTTCGGTCCACTGTGGGCTGCTGTGCTGTGATGGAACTCCATCCAAATGTGCATTGCTGGAGAGCTCCCTTGTGCTCCCTTGTAGAGGTGCCTGGAGCCAGAATGTGGCATCACTCCGGTCCAAGCATCTCTAAACGGTACGCAAGGGAGCTGTAAGCAATGCACATATGGATGAAGCTCCCTCGCAGCCATAGCCCCACCCCACCTCAAGCTGACACTCTGTACCGGGAAGCATGTTTTGAATGGCTGCTTGTATGAGAAATGACAGTGCTGAGCTAGGGGGAGGTTGAGGAGCCTCTTACCTAGTGCAGTTGAAGGCATGCGGTGACCCATTGAACATGGGGCCACAACCCACCAGTTGAGAACCATGGACTTAGAGGGTGCCCTGGTGCGGCTGCCAGGAACATGCAGAGTGGCAGTGATGTGCCAAGTGGTAGACTAATCTCTCCATTCTGGCACCAGACACTGAAAGATGCCAGAATTTTCAAGTAAAGCCCTAGATGGGAGAGCAAGCTTAGCACAGGAGTATGTGTTCAGGAAAGTTTGGCAGTGTCAAACCAAATGAGTTACATTGTTACAGCCTGCCACTGACCACCAATAGTGGGGGATTAACATTACAACCACTGACCACCAATGAAGGGAGATTATTGCAACCACTTACACCAGTGCTGGGGCAAAAAATCAGACAGGGGTTTAGATCAATACCTACTAAAAATGTAGGCTTCCTATACACTTTAACTAAAAAGCACTATCATATATTTAAATTTCTAGTAGTGAAACTGCAAGATTTTTCTATAAATTAGGACCTCTGAGTTTCAAATTAGGTAGGCCCCAAACTGTTCTGTAGCTCAAAATTCAATAGCTTAAAAAAGGTAATTTTGCATGCATCCTTACTACTGCTATGCTTTCCCTTAATCAGTCTTTCATTTGAATGTATCTTTATTTTATTTGAATGAGGTTTATAACTTGTATATCATTCAGTTAAAAAAAGGTTAAAATACATTAAGAAAAATAAATTGTTTGCAGATATTTTTAACAGGATACATTGCATTTCATATTATTGTTATTAACAAGTTATTTAGCACAGTACTTTAGTATATTTTTTAAAGTAGGTAGGTGCAGTAGATCTATTGCCCCCTTTTTCATTCGACATTTTTACAAATGCTTAGGTATCAAGCCAGCTCCCAGATAAATCATAAATTACTATGCATTTCCTTCCAATCTGGAAAGTCCTAGATTAGAACAAAAACAATAAATGTAAAGTGAAAATAATTTACCTGGAAAGCGTTGCAGAGATGTGCTGTATGCCATAACTTGAACATGTTGTTCAGGAGTAAATTGCAACAACGTTATCATGTGATCTTTTTTGCTTGCTCCATATATGCTTGTTTTTTCATCTACATTAACACTCCAATATATAAAATAGTCATCTACTGTCAGACTAGTAATTGTGAAACCTAATTGTGAAAGTAATAAAATACACTTACTATAAATTAATGCATCTAAACAATCCTACTTTTTGCCTACAGCTTATCATAAAGACAGTATGAAGTATTGTGGTATGCAGCAATTTTTTACCCCCAACCCAATAATAAAAAACTGCATACATTAATACTGGGCTTTCTGTACACACAATGCCAAGTGCTCTATTTCTGAACTTGCCAGCCAGGGATGCCATTAGGGCAGTGCAGATATTACTACTATAGTGGGCCTGGGAATAAATCTGTCAGCATGGGATCATCAATCCGAAATTTTACATCAACAACTGGTCATGTAGGAAAAGAGCTATTGCTAAGACAGGAAAAGTTCACATACCAAAAAAAATTAATAGGGTTTTCAGGCTTACCGTTTATTAGGTAATTTGGCCTTTAGTTCAGCACTAATTCTACTAGTTCTATTAGTTTTTTAACTCAGCAATAAGGGTTAATTCTTCAATGTAACATGTTAGTGCAACACATAGTAAGGCACAGCAGGTTTTCGTTATGCGGTTGCAGTACTGCTTGGCACCCCAACACACAAGTATAGTAGCTGGCAATAAAATACCATGCTTTGTGGAGTGCTGCATTACAAAAAGAATGCAGGAACTGTATGTTCTTTTGTCCATTGAGGTGCATTGACAGTCCATTCAACTGCCTTAACACACCACACAAAATACCATACTTTATTGCGTGTGTGGTGAGAGACTGCTAATGTTGAACGGACCCTAAAGAGATTGTGACATTGAATGGAAGAGGGATAGACTGTTGCAGGTAAAAAGTACAGTGCCCT
Source organism: Nanorana parkeri (assembly GCF_000935625.1). Lineage (NCBI taxonomy): Eukaryota > Metazoa > Chordata > Amphibia > Anura > Dicroglossidae > Nanorana > Nanorana parkeri. The sequence goes on along the minus strand of NW_017306290.1, from coordinate 2,732,928 downwards.
AGAGGTGCCTGTACATGGCTGCAGCAGCCTCCCAAACCTCTCTGACCTAACCTTTATATTATATATTATCTAATCTATAAAATGTTTTTCTAAAATTTTATTTTTTAGCCTTGACCATGAAAAAATGTATTTACAACACTACAGTAAATTTTTTTCCACTGGTGTTTTCAGAATAATTTGTATGAAAACAGCAAATGTAAATCCAAAACAAAGATCAGTTGTTCAGTGTTTTTAGCACCAACTATACAACATTTTGTATCCAGCAGAAATCTTATTTGAAGGTCAGCTCAAATGTAGACGGCTATACAAAGTCAATATGCATGTAAAATTTTACATTAGAACTGCATACTTCTATAGTTCACATCTTATCTTGTGAAAATAAAATCATAAAGACATATTACTCATGAACTGTAGAGGCCATTATGTAAACATTTTATTAAATAGAAAGCATATGAGCACAATAAAAAAAATAACACTTATGTGGAAAAAAAATTATGTCAAAGGAAGATGGAATGATTGCATGCAACATTTTAATTTAACACATTTCAGGTAACTTAAAAAACAAATAAAAATAAAAAAATCAGGAAAATTATTGAATGAAGCAAAATACGAAGTGATTGTATTTAGTAGGGATGCACCGATAACGATACTAGTATCAGTAGCGGTGGCGATACCGAGTATTTGGACGAGTAATCGTACTTACCCAAATACTCCCAGTGCCTATCCCAATACCGGAACTTCCGTTGTCAGTAAGCCGGGCAGCAAGTCATTACACGCCACCCGGCTTCCTTAATGGGACTTTCGGTACCAATTATATGGTATCCTGGGGGGAAAAAAAATCAGTACTCGTACTCAATACCAAAAAAAAACGATATCGCTGCATCCCTAGTATTTAGGAGTGCTGAGGTTGCCTACCCCTGGTATACAGCCATATTTTAGAAACAAGCATTTACCAGAAATAGTGTGCCCATTCCAGAACAGGAAATCTTGGGAATTTACAAAATAATCCTGAAGAAGTGCTTTATACACAGAAGTGCCAATGAGACATTAACAATATTATATTGTGAAGTAGAAAAGAAAAGTTTCCTTTGTGCAGGAAAGGAGTGCCAGAGAGTATGTATATGTATATGTTTAAGGAAACTATTTTTATGTATTTAAATGTATATGTGTATATGTTATTTGAAAAATGTAATAAATATATATTGAATAAAAAAAAATTAAATCCAGGTGTTTTAACACACAGGGTGTACAAAGCCCTACATTTAGATTTCTTAAAAAAAAATAAAAAAACAGCCACAGCTTACGCACAAAAGCCTGTCCTCTGCCAGAAGATGCAGTTCGGGACCCTGCTGTTTATGCGAAAGCAGTACTCTCTCTGCAGAGGTCCAACATGCCCACTGCTGAGTCAGGGCCACAGCTCTCCAAACAACAGGGATCATGAGCTTTGCTGAATGCAAAACTGTGAGTCTAACTGAGCAGGGGATGTCAAACCTCCACAGAGAGACCACTGCTTCCACATAGAGAGCAAGGATCCCAGTCTGCAGCTGCTGGCAAGGGAAATGCTTTTCTACTCAGATTGTGGCTGCTTTGGGGAAAAAAACCAGTAAGACATTAAATACCTTTTGCTTTGATGCATCTGGGATGTATCTAGCTTATTTAAACTGAAGGTTCGATTTAAATTATTAACAAAGTAATTTGGCAATTAATGATTTTCCTTAAATTAGCACTAGAGTATGGGAGACTACATGACTGCGTGACTTTACAATGCTCGGGGCAGCGGTTGATATTGAGGAATTCAGTGCTACCAAATAAATGAATAGTAATAAATACTAACCAGGCATAAGAGGTATCTTAATCACATTCCAACATTGACATCCATCAATATCAGAGGCCCAGATATTTGTTCCATTCCATAGGAATAATATGTGTGAGCTGCTGGTATTTGTTGTATCCAAAGTCATCAGTGTTATCAATTCCCAGTTCTTCATATGGCAATCACAGCCAGTTGCTTGGGCAACATCTTTCTGAATATAGTCTCCCAAAACATGTACTATGGTATCGTTTATGCTATCATAATATGATATGCCACTACCCATTTCCCAGTGTTCGATCCAGTATAAGCGGCTAAAACAATAAAAACCAATAAATAGTTAACTTACAGTCAATAATCATCTCTTATATCTGCCTGTAAAATCACAGCTGACTACTCAATATAAAAAGAAAAAGAAGGACCAGACATATTACGGCTTAACTAAACATTAGCTTTTGTTTAATATTTATAACCATGTCTACACATAATGCATAAAACTTTCTATCCATAAATATGTTTTCAATAAAATAAGAATCTATCTTCATGAAGGGGCATTTGGGGAATGGACTGTATCAGGGGCTGTGCGGACTCTCAGATGGTCTGTGCAGGGTCTATGTAGGGGTTTGCAGGTCCTATGTGTGGACTCTCAGGTGGCTGTGCGAGGTCTATTCTGAGCGGGGTCTTAGGAGGGCTGTGCAGTTTCACAAGGAGTCCCGGTCAGTCTCAGCAAGTGCGAATGTGGTGGATCCACAGGAAGGATGAAATTTGCTGCACTGTAAACGGTTCACTGGGAGGCTGCTGGGATCTTGCTGAGGACCTCAGCAACCTTCCTGTGAAGCCCGGCACCTGTTTACAGCGCCGGCTTCAGTTTAAAAATGTAAAGCGATTAGTATGGGAGGCAAGGTGGGGATGAGTCAGCACTTCTCCTGCTGCAGCTGCAGGAGAAGTGTGAGGGCCACATGAAATGGCCTGCCGGGCCGCATTCAGCCCAAGGGTCATGTGTTTGACAGATAAATAAAAAATTGAAAAAGTAAAAAAATTAAAAAATAATTTTAATAGTAAAAAATTATAATTTTACCATTGGGGTCACCCCAACTTGGCAAATGTTACAAAGGGGTCCCGGCACTAGAAAGGTTGAAAACTACTGATCTAGAGCAAGGAAGATACTTTCTGGTATAAAAACATAATCTTGCTCCTGAACAAAGCACTAGTAAGACCTCATCTTGAATATGCAGTCTAATTTTGGGCACAAAGGAGATAGTTCTAGCTAACTAGATTGAGTTTAAAAAAAGCGGAGACGTATTTTTAAAAGCACAACATATAACTGCCTATCAATATTTATAATAAATGACACTGTAGGTTGTTGATCCAGGGAGTATCTAATTGCTTTAAGGCAGTGGACTCAAAAGTACCGGCCCGCAAGCCGGTACTATGTGGCCCGCAGCCAGCTCAGTCACGGACCGCGTACCAGACTTGCGGGAGCAGCTACATGGTCTGCATCTCTATTGGATGCAGATCGCATAGCTGCTTCTGTTGCGGCACTCGGATCCCTTCGGCCAGCGTCTTCGCTGAACTCTGGCCGAAAGGATTGATTAGTAAGGTCTGCAGCAGACCTTTCTAATCGCCACTAGATCACCAGCGATCGATGATCGTGGATCACAGCCTCCTCCCTGCAACAAGGTAAGCAGGAGAGGTGCTGTGTATTTAATTGACATGTGTGTGTTGGGGGGCAGGGGACTGGGAACTATACTATGTTATATGTAAGGGGGGAGACTGGGAATTATATTATGTTATATGTGGTGGGAGGGACTGAGAATTATATTATGTTATATGTGGGGGTGGGGAGGGACTGGGAATTATATTATTTTATATGTGTGTGGGTGGACTGGGATTGTATATATCTGTATCTGTAGGTGCAATTAGGGATTTCTGCATCAGGAACATAGGTTTCCTGCATCAGGAATCCCTAATCTGGCGTTTAAAAGCGGCAGCTGTCACCTATTCAAGTTAATGATCAGGTGACAGAAGTTGCATGTAAACGCCTGCACACCGCATGTAATGATACATGATATGATTACATTCGGTTAGGAATCAATCACTCTCCATGGACGCAATGATTGTGTATTCAGGGAGAGTGTTTTCTAACCGCATGTAATAATATCACATATCATTACATGCGGTGTGCAGGAGTTTACATGCAACGGCTGTCACCTGATCATTAACTTGAATGGGTGATAGCAGCCACTTGTAAACGCCAGATTAGGGATTCCTGCTGCAGCAAAACGCAAGTCCCTGACGCAGGAATCCCTAATCGCACCTAAACCTACAGATATGAATGGGGCCTTATTGTGTGTGTATTGGGGTCCATAATACCATATCACATATAGTTACATTTTATTTTAAAGTATGGAATTTAGTGAGCGGCCCCCATGGGAGAAAACAATTTGGTGAGTGGCCCTCGAGGGAATTGAGTTTGAGACCCCTGCTTTAAGGGATCAGGAAGGAATTTTGCATTGGAAATTGGACCTGTCTTTAAAATGATTGTGTTTGCCTTTCTCTGGATCAACTGCAGGTTTAAGTTTATGAGGATACAGATGTTTAGTTTATTTTTGTATTTTTATTTAAATTATTTTAATTTACGGACGTGTGCCTTTTTCCAACCTACCTGTGGAACTAAGTAACTAAGAAAAGAAGATCAAAGAATACAATAAAATGATACAATTGGAACAGAAAAAAGTTAATAAGAAATACAATATACCTAAGCAGGGGGTAAACAGTAATAGTATCTATGGCCAGGTTGGAAAATTTCTGAGATGTACCAACAGGTTTGAGGTTTTTCTCCTTATGCTCCAGGTCAATAAAGAAGAGTTCAGTATTATTTTGCTCAGAATGTACAACTACATATATATGCCTTGCAATCCAGTCTGCTGTCATGCTTCGAGTGCCAGACAAACGTTCATCTGCTACTAACTAAAAACAACAAAAAGCCTTTAGTTATTATGGTAATCTACAATGCAGTTTCTTTAGAAAACAATTAAAAAAAATCACTTTTCATTTGCCCACAAACTCTATGCTGACAAAAGCTGAATTATTATTGGCTGGTATAAATTATTGCATGCCATTTCATATTATATTATGTAACATCATTGTACCAGCTACATTTCCTGTATTTATTATCGATTCCTCAATTCAAACCTTTCTATAAAAATGGGTTTAAAACGTATCTGCATAAATGATCTCATTTTATTGTCATGTATTGTTCAGAATGAGTCATTCTAACTTTATTGGGTTAACATTTTTTTTTCTCTTTATCTAGATTGCATTTCTCAAAATAGTTGTGCTGGAAAGATAAAAAAACAATTCACTTCAAAGAACATCCTGTTTCTTTTAAATCACCAAGTAGTGTCAGCGTCATACAGAGCACACTTTGACATACAGAATAATGTCCCTATGTTTTCTATTATATCTGCTTGGATGTTTTATTATTGCCAGTGAACACAGTTGCATTGTCCCCTATGACCTATGGAGCCAACAAAAACACAAAAAAGCACTAGAAAAAATAAATAAAGCTGAAGCAAAGGCAGCTTATGATGCCTGCAAGTACTTGTATTAGCCTTAACGTTGAACTTTGGGCACGAACTAAAGATTCTACAAATTAAGTAAAATGCTCGGCTTTGGAGAAGATCCTTCTGTTTTGATGTGCCCTGCTTCATTCTTTAGCAATCTTTGTAGAAAAGCTGATCCATAGCCAAGTAATCCATCTTCTTTCTGTTCAGGGGACCAGCCCTCTCTACCTGGTCCCTTTCTGTAGGTTGTCTGGGAGGAGAGATGTACGCAGAGGGCATACAGCTCTACCCGCTTCGTTTGTCACTGCCCCATCTCACTCCTTAGCATAGACAACTATCATAGCATCCGCAGCAACATGGCAACTAGGAGCTGAGGGTTGTCAGAGCGGTTTCCAGCAGTGGCGGAACTACCAGGGTCGCAGAGGTCATGGCCGCAACCGGGCACTGGAGTTGGTTTCCAGCGTATCTGTGTGTATATATTAAAACATGTTGATGGGATTACCATGCTGTCCCTCAGCAGAGTAGAGTTCTGCAGATTTTTTTAGATCTTCAAAATGTAAAGTCTAACTTCTGTAATTACTAGAGGAGCTTCAAGAGGATGGAGTGAGAGTTGCAGGAGGAAAGTGCACCTGTGCCCAGGCTAAGAACATTAAATTATTTAAATAGTCTTAACAAGCAGTAAAGACACTTCAAAGCAATCCATTACAACCTTTTTAGCTGCTTTTTTTATGTGAAATGATCACAGCAAAGGCTCTTGAGTCGAATGTTAAGGTGCCCATACACCTCACGACCATCGCAAGACTTTTGTCTTGCGATGGTCGTATGCTTCTTGGAAGCCCGTACGATCTGCCCACCTTGGACGGGCAGATCGTACTTGCGATCATCAAAAGCCCACCCCGCTGAGGGGCGGGCTTCCGATGACGGCAATGCAGAACGGGCAGTGTGCGCGTGCACACACCGGCCCGTTCCGCAGCTATCGAACATGTTGGCTCGACAAAAGACGTGCGACCGTACAGTAGAAACGGTTGCACGTCTTAGTTCACACTGCTCGATTCTCGTACGATCGCGGGATTTCGCCCGATTCTCGTACGAGAATCGAGCAGTGTATGGACACCTTTAGTCAGTTTCTAATAAGTTAGGAACACTTGATGTTTGTTTACTGTAGGGGACTGGCAGACTGCCAAGATTCTGTTCTCAAAGAAAAACTATTTTTTTTAAACTTATTTCTTCACAATGCTTATAGATACAGAGATGGATGAGAGCTTCTTTCAAGATGCTTTTACTGCTTGATCAGAATATATAAATTCTTTAGTGTGAATGATCTGGACACAGGTAACTTTACATTTTGCAAACCCTAGCAATTAACTTCACTTATTTGCTCCCTTTTGGTCTGTTAAATATATCATATACCAAATATCTATGTGCAAACAAATAACAAAATATGTTGCTGGTCTTTACCACCAGGATAGTCCCCCAGGAAGTGGTTGCGAAGAAGCTGTAGGAGATCAGCAGCACTGACATGCAACAAAGGATGAAATAAATATACAACAGATCTCAGAGAGGGAGAGGGAAAAGCAGCACAAGGAGCCAGTCAGTTGCACTGCGGGGTTTATGAGCTAACAACAAATATGGGGAAAGGAGAGGAGAATGACAGTATGATGAGCTCACAGTGTGATGTTTCCCTGTCACTGTCCAATCATGCCAAGGTTTCTTACCCTTGTGTAGTGTTTCTGGCACCGCTGTTCCTCTTTGGCGCCCTCTTATGGTCAAACCAGTTAACATCATCATTTAAGCTTCATCTTGTCCATTCAGTTTCCGCCCTTGCTTTTATTTTGATCAACCAAGTGCGATGCTGTTGTTCCTAATTTCCATGTATGACCCTGGCTCTGGCTGACCGATCTACTGGTTCCTGACTTTGGCTTTTTTTCCCGTTCATCCTGCTCTCAGTGTTCCCTGACCTGGTTCGGCTGACTACCCACTGTGGCTTCTGACCCCTTGGCTTGGCACTGATGATGTCTTGGACTTTCTCCATTGTTTTTGCATTTATGTTTATTGTTTTCAATAAACTCCTTATATATTTTAAACCTGCACTTTAAGTTTCTGTCTAGTTTCTTGGTTTCCTGACAAATCACTAGGTCGAGGAGAAGCAAGACCAGCAAGTGTCACTTAAATGCAGCAGAGAAAAATCAGGTCTCCTGCCCTGCCAGGCTGAGCTGTACTATTTGGCAGGATTATATAAATCTCAGCAGTGGGTGTACAGAAAGATTGCAATTAAACAACTCCCATATTTGTATTTCAACAGTGTATTCAGCTGGCCTGGACTAATTTTATCTGCTTGAACTGAGGATCCAAGGGTTGACAGTGATATATTTGAATACAAACACACGGACAAAAGGTGCCTCCAGTTCGGTAGTATAGCTACCTTGGGCACTTTTTAGGAAGGGTCAGCTTAACTATTAAATTTTAGAAAAATTATAACAAATACCAGAATTGAAGATTTGCATTTTGTATCCCTCAAAAAGATCCTATCATTACGCAGGAAATAGAGTCTTCCATCAAGAGCTATGTAGGAAGCCAACTTTATATTTTCCTCTGTAAGATTCCACAGCACCTGCTTTCTGTCCACATCATTGAAAGAGATTTGGTTAGAAGAGATACCAATAAGAGTCGGAGGAGGGTGAATATCTGTGGGAACAAGAATATAGCATAAACAACACAAGGCGAACATAGGGTGGCAGTAAGCTGGACATTTTGTACAATTAATTGACATGTATGACTAAAGTAATAAGATAATTGTTATCAAGGTACCAAAATGACTGCCTAAAAAGTAGCCAAATAGGAAGGTTTGGGTTTTTCTTTTGTTTCTTTGTATGTTTATGCTGTTAACATTTATAGCTAGGTCAATTGGTTATATAGTGTTTTATTAGAGGTATTTATAAAGGGTCATTTAGCTGTGTAAACCAACTTATGTTGAACATTCCCAGCCTAAATTTTGTTTTTGTCATTATAAAGCATGGTAATTGGCTATGAACATGGGAGGTGGGTATGTCATTCCACATTTCTAAACATTTGTAAACCATTTTTATCTTATTTTATTGAAATATACCATTTAACTAAAGAGCCATGCATGGGCTTTAAGAACATAAGTCTGTGTGGCTGGTACTGCATTATGACAGTGGTGAATGTATTTATTTGTAATGTATAGTGGCTTTTCATTCTCTCATCCTCTAGATTCAGCAGGTTTGTGCCATTTCTGCAGGACTACTCACCTTTTTTTTAATGAACAATATAGTGACTTTTTTAAAAAAAATATTGCACATATGCTCATAATTTCAAAGACCAGTTCACCATGTTTCCAGTATGACAGCTAGCTGTTAATTTATGTCCCAAAAATGGGTGTTGGCCAAGCCCCCAGAAGAATAGTACAATGAAATTGCATACAAATTTCTGTATGCAGCATAACTCCCCATGAGAATGCAGTGAATCACCCCAGTCAGCGTTCTTGGCTTACATAAGTAAGTGTAGCAATAGAAATGGCACAGGGAATTAACTGCAAAAAGGAATTAACTTGAATTAACTGCAAAAAGGCCTTCTTTATTGTATTCTTCTCCAAGTCAAGGTAGACAAAATGCCACTCCAAACTCCAACCACTACATTTCGGGTCACAATGTACTCTTGCTCAAGCATATTACTTATGTCTAACTCCTGATTGAGAAAGGGTTCTTTGTGACCCAAAAACGTAGTGGCTTGACATTTTTTCTACATTGCACTTCAATTTTGGTGAAGAATGCAATAAAGAAGAAATTAAATATTTTCCCATAATTCAAGTCCCTTGAACTGCTGCTATTTCTACACTGATCCTTGTACATGATTTGACATGAAATGTGAACACAGTATTCACTATATTCACTAAAATAAGGGAACATTCTCCAGCCAATATACCATCTTCTTTTCTCCATTGTTATTTGATTAGCTGTATGTGATACCTGAAATAAGCACTTCGGCCATATCAGAAAATGGCCCAGGACCAACAGAAGTATAAGCTTGCACCTAGAAAAAAACATTAGAATTAAGTACAAATATTTTACTATTTAATAGTCCAATATATTTTACAACTTAAAGCGACACTAAACTCAAAAATTAAATAATAAAAATAACTTCTATTATATAAATGATCTCTGACTGTGTACTTTATTTTGTTATTGTTCAGCTCTAAATGCTCCAAAATCCATTTTATTTTTCTCCAGCCACAACTTCCTGGTTCCTCTCCATGATCCCCATGTATGCTGAAAAGTAGCCACCCTCTGTGCTTGTTCATGTGAAGGACTACAATTAGACATGAGAACTATGAAGCTCTCTCAAGTTTCCTCTGTAGAATTCTTCCAGTCTCCACCCACAAATCCTAGTCCGCCCCCCACCCCCAGACTCTGCACTGAGCTGTGATCACTGGGGTGAGCTGAATGTCTTGTCATGATTCCTATTTCAGCCATTTTTTTTCTACACTAAGTTTCTGAAGACATTCAGCATGTCAGCTGTCAGCTGTCAGCAGGCTCAGACTGCCTCGTGGAGGTGTAGGCAAAGAAAGATGTGCACGTGACCAGAATCAATGTGCACAGCTCTTACTAAGTGACAGGAAGTGTGAGGGGAGAGAAGAGCAACAGGATGGGATTAAAATAGAAAGACTTTATTTTAAAACAAATAAATGTGGCTTTGGAACATGTTCAAGGTATTTGAGTAAAACAAAGAAACCGTGTATGCAGGCCCGGATTCCCTACAAGGCCACCGAGGCCCGGCCTCGGGGCGGCAGGGCGCAGACGGGCGGCAGCGGTGTGGAATCCCCCGACGCCCGGAACATACAGTTCCGGGCGCCGGGCGGTAAGTTGCCTTCTACATTTAGTCGTGCTTTGGGAAGGCAAGACTAAATGTAGTGTGGGGAAGCCGCTTGTTCGTTTACAAGCGAACGTGGCGATTCCTAGCTAACAGCTAACGTATTTCTCTTGGTAAAGGTTTGATACAACTGTACAATTTGTAAGTAAGCTTACCCACCAGTTGCTTCTGTTTTGTCAAACCAGAGCTGCATCTCCCATGGGGCGAGTGAGGCACTCGCCTCAGGCGCAGCTGAGAGGGGGCACAGCCAAGATAGGCCTGGCTGCGCCCCCTCGCCCCTGTTCCCAAGGCGAGCACAGGGCACCATAGGCAACAGGGGTGCCAGACGGCCAACACAGCCGCGGCTCGGCAGGGAGAAGAGGAGCGGCACAGGCTCCAGCTTCTTCTATGATCCCCGCTGCTCTCCGCCCCTGTATGGGCAGAGGACTCTGTGTCCTCAATCTCTTTTTCTATTTCAAAAGGGAAATGCCACGGGGCTGTTTTGATCCCTAATATTTCCCCAAAGCCTCCCCAACAGTTTAAAAAAAAAAACATCCACACACACACACGTGACATGTGCAAAGACTCCTTCCTGAAGAATTTTCTGTTCTTGCCTTGGGAGCAAAAGGAGCTAGCTATGGCTCTGCATCAAACATTTATAGACTTTTATAAAACTGCTCTAAATACATTCACCTTCTAAATCATACATTTATCCTGCAGAAGCCTCACCTTAAACCGAAGTAGAATCTCAGGACTAAGGTCATAAAGATTGTATGAATTTGTAGACGCTGTAATGTTAATTGTTATCGGCATACCAACTGTTTCATTATATTCACTTTCCTGTGCTAATGTATATAAAATGTTGTAATTTATTAAAACGCCATTACTCCTTTCAGGCTCATCCCATCTAAATTCCACTCCAATATTTTTTATGTCAGTCAAGTTAAAATTTCCCACAGAATATATTCGTGGACTCTGAGGTGAAGAAGGAACTAGGAAAGAAAAAAAAAGAAATACAATTAGGTCTTAGAAGGCAGTGTCCTTTTTAATATCTATGACTATAAGACAAATTATGTACATTGCTATCTTGTGTTATGGACAATACCTGTTGTGTCCATTAGGAGTTTTCAACTTTTACCAAAAATACTGCATTGTAATGTTTATTAATCAATCAACAATGTAAAATTAAATAAATAAATGTAAAAGTTTTAGTAAAGTTTAGCCCCTTACGTTCTTGCACCTGTGTTCCCCTTATGAATCAGAGCATAGATATATATATAGATATATATATATATATATATATATTATATACCTGTTTATTCAGCTATAACTTTGTCCTCAGTTGGTGTTAGACGGGTGATTTTGCTGCAGGGATTAACTCAAAGAATAGCTATGGTTGGACTAGCCTCCATTAATCAATTGCACCACATCCCTATCTAGAATGTAAGAACAACCAAAAAACTGGGCAATTTGACTTTTTAGGTGCCACTTCAATGTATTCACACAGAAAGATTTTTTAAAAGTTTAAAAACAACTTTTTTTATTCATACAATACATTTATAAAAGAATCTGTATAAAAATAGGTTTTGCTCTTGTCTGGGTAAAGGCTCTTTCTCACAAATGCAAATACATGCCTAAGGAAATACAGCCTAAAACACATCTGTATTTGCAAGACCTGGGAGCCCCAGTTGCTGCGTTTTTGTGTTCATAAGAAATTTGTGTGATGTGCATACAATACTTGAAAACTCAAAACTCAATGCCCAAGCGTAACCCAGACCTGCTTAAAAAATAGAACAAATATTGCAGGAAGTGCTACCCTTAGTGCCAATGAGATAGATGGCTGCAATTGTTTGGGCCCCCTTTACTAGGATACACTGCATACACTGATAACTCGCTATGCCTAGATTTTGTCACAAATATGTGCATCAAGCCATATGTTTTCAAAAATCTGTAAATCATTAAACAATTCAAAACAAACTAATTTTGGATTTCCCAAATCTCCTAGGATAACAGATCTCCAAGGGTAGAAAATGCCACTCTTTTTATTAATGGAATTTGGAACCACATTAGTCCTCACACCTTCCAGAGGAAATGATAAGGCGTATTCTCCATGGGAGGTTTTTTGTTATTGATGGAAAGTTTTAATGTCTGATGAACTTTGTCTGGGGATATGTAATTACAACTGTATATTAGTTTGCGTATTATGGTGTAGCTCTTTGTAACATGGCGTTTATGTGATGTATTCTTTTAAGACTTAAAAGAGAACTATGGGCTAAGTGTTTTTCCCCATAGTTCTCTTAAGGGTCACGAGAAGACATATACTAGCGTCCTCCTGTGACCCAAAACTCAGTATATCGCGAACTATAGCTCGCGGTATACTTAGACTGCCACAGCCGGGACGGATCCCGACATTACTGTCGAGATCCACCCAGCTGCGTGAGTGACAGCTGGCTCTGCCTATCTGGAGGCAGAGCAAGCTGTACCCGCCCCCTCCCCCGTCCGTTCCACCAGTCAGCACTGGAGGATCGGAGTGGGGGAATCCCTGCAGGGAGCCGTGACTGACAGTCACTGCTCTCTGCAGGGAGATGATTGAAAAGTGAGCGAGTGACGGTATGTGTTTGCTCACGTCCCGATCTATTGAGCAGACCTTTTTGATTCTCACTCATAGTTCTCCATTAAGTTGCATTGATTGATTGCTCAATGCATAAAAGAGCTTTTCCTCCCTGCTCCCTCCACCTTTGTGATCAAGTCCATATTGATTGAAACCTTAGAGAGGGGTGGTCCTATGCAGGGGTGCAGTGCTCTATTTCCAAGTGTAATCATTAATAAGTTGGATGTGATCGGACATCGGTGTTTGGCTTCCTGCTTTTCTAATGAGTTCATAGAGCGTGGCTGGACTCTTTGGTTGGCACCTGGAGTTCCAGAGGTGGGGGATTTTGAATCAGGCGTGGAGCAGTGACATCTCTTTGTATGTCTACACAAAAAAAATTGTTTATATGTGCCCCCTGTTCAGATTACAAAGTTGGCAGGTTGCAGAGCATTGTGTAAAAATGCAGACATCACTGTCGTTCACCACACCGCAGAAGAACAGCAAGGCCTTGCCACCCATTGCCTGTACACAAAGGACACCAGCCCGCACACTAAAATGGCTCATTTAGCATGTGGGCTTTTGTGAAAGAGTCCTTACCCTATAGGAACATGAAGTCATACGAGTGCCCCGGCTGGAGAACCCAAGATGGCCCAGATGGTGTTTCTGGGAGAATAGTGAAAGCTTGTAATGATCGACTTACTGAAGTTTTTACTAAGATTTTTAACCTTTTACACAGGTTATTATACAAATCCAAAATTCTGAGATGTCACCAGAACAAGAATAGAGGTAAAGTTTCCAATGTGGACTCACTTTCTGTTGGGTCTGCTGATATTTCCAAGTTATTTATGAGGATACTTAAAGCTCCATCATTAATGTCAGATACATTGCTACTTTACATACATTTGATTACTTCATTATGATTGTTATACTTAATATCAATAGGTATACCTGCATATTATGATTGCTATTATTAAGTAATTTTCTATCAAATGACTTATAACTGACAATAAGTAATTTGCATTCTTCAGTGTTTATTCAATATTTAATAAAAGTAAGACTGCTTTTAATTTTTGATTCAATGGAACGTTTTAAATAATATAGCAAACAAAAAAATATGGACAAAAAATAGACCCTCAACCTGATATTTTGTTGCAAAACCGGAGGCAATGACTGAAAACAAGGGATTTCTGTAACTCACAATGAGACGTCTTTGACTACCATTAGCTAGTGTGTCCCAAACTGCTCCAGCTGTCTCAGGTTTGAAGAGTGCATTCTCTGGACTGCATGTTTCTGCTCTTTACTTACAGTAGATGCTTGATAGGAACAACATTATGGTCATAGAAGGCCACTTCAGAATAGTCTAATATGTTCTCCTTAGCTATTCTTGGATGCTTTTAGCTGTGTGATTTGGGTCATTGTCCTGTTGCAGGACTCCTGGCCTGCAACTGTGATAGAGCTCTCTGATACTGAGCATATGTTTTGCTGCAGAATTCCTTGATAGTCTTGAGATTTAATTGTGCTCTGCACAGACTGAAGGCACCATGTGCCAGATACAGCAAAGCAGCCCCAAAACATAACCAACCCTCTTCCATTTTTCACGGAAGGAACATTGTTCTTTTCTTTGAAAGCTTATTTTTTCCTCTGTGAACATAAAGCTGATTTGACTTGCCAAATACTCCAGTTTTGTCTCAGCTGTCCAAAGGACATTCCCCCAGAAGCACTGTGGCTTGTCAAAATGCATTTTAGCAAATTCCAGCCTGGGATCTTCTTTTGAGCCCACTGTTGCTCAAAAAGTGATGGATGGCATGATTAGATACTTATGTACCTTGACCTTGGAGTTCAGCTTGTATCGCTCTGGACATTTTCCTTGGCTCTTTGTCTACCATTCGTTCCTGTTCAATCTGGAGTTGATTTTCCTCCTGGGGCCACATCCAGGGAGGTTGGCTACATTCACATGGACCTTAAACATCTTAATCATATGTGCAGCCATAGTCACAGCAAACATCACACTGCTTGGAGAAGGTCTTTAAGCGTTTACCTTTGACATGCTGGTCTATAATTTTTTCTCTGATCTCCTAAGGCAACTTTCTCCTTTGATTTTTTTTCTGGTCCATGTTTAGTGTGGTGCAAACGATGATGCCAAACAGCAGAGTGACTACTTTTCTTCCTTCAAATAAATTGACTGACTGATTACAAGACTGAAGTCGTGTAATACTAATTACAGAAAACAGTTAATTTAAAATATCACTATGATCCAGATATTTATGATCTTTTCTAGGAGCACCAACAAATATGTCTAGGCAATTTTTTGTACAATCTTAATATCTTATTCTCCTTAAAAATATCTTTGTAGAATAAGTAATATTTTGTCCCTTTTCACACTTCCTTTGCTTTACTCTATGATATACCAAAGGCATGCAGGTATATATGAGACAATTGCTTTTAACTGTATCACTTCTCAGGATAAATAAAGCATTGTTTTAATTGTTATATTTAAATTTGTCCACGTCTTTACTACAAAAACACACATTGCACTGAACGTATTAATGACCTTGCCTGTGTTTTACGACAAGTGGAAAATATTATTAGATCTTTTCTAAGCTTAACAGGAAAAAAACAAAGTGGCACATTTAAAAAATAAATGTCAATGCCCTATGCTGTGAATCAATGAAAACACAATTTGAGTATACAACAAGGCAAAACATTACCTGTTGAAATTTGTGATTTCTTAAAAGGGACCTCTCAGGACAGAAATATGGTAAATGTCTTTGTTGAGGCAACTAGAAAATCAGAGGTCACATGAAGTCTCACAGCTGCTGTCAGCTGCCTGACCTCAAGTGCTGCTTTGCCGCTTCTGAGTGTGCAGTGTGTCAGTTTAGGCAGCTAAAGAGAAGCAGTTCTTGGACTTCAGGTGACCTCTGCAAAGTCCTTAAGTATCAATAGAAAGCCACTATTGCAGTTAAATACACCTATCATGGAGAAATATATGGGCTTTCATTGCTGGCCTCCTTCGGAAATTGCTAACTGCCTTGCTGTTCCTGGCTTCGATACATCTAAATAACATGGGTTGATTTACTAATGGCAAATAGGCTGTTCACTTTGAAAAGGAACTTTGTCCACACCTTAGTCAATGTGGTAAAATTTCACTTTGAAAAGAATACCCAATCACATGCAAGGGGAAACTGTATTTTTGCTTGCACATGATTGGATGATGGAAGTCAGCAGAGCTTCACCTCATTCACTAAGCTAAGGAAAAATTCCCTTGCACAGTGAAAATTCCCTTGCACAGGGAACAGCCTATTTGCCTTTAGTCAATCAACCCCATGGACAAGAACAAGCAAGCAACTAATAAATGTCAGATTTCCTTTTTATGATACCTGTTCTGTATCATTCACAAGGTATTGCAGCCAAGCCAAAGTCAAAGTATGAAAGTCATCTATTTTTTTTTACAAAGATATGTTTGCAATGGCAGCCTGTACATTTCTGTTATGACTGGCTTCTTTTAAAATAATATCACAACTGTACAAACTGTAAAAAGTGTTTAATACCTCCTTGTGGTGATCGAAGAATTAATGATGTTGAATTTCCTTTTCCCCAGTACGTATAAGGAGTTACAGCAAAGTCAAATTCTGTGTATGGCTCCAACCCTTCTACAGTATAGAATGAATAAGTAAGCTTTCCAGAATTTTGGCAGAATTCAGAACTTTCTCCAAGCTGCAAACACAGAGAAAACACATGACAAGATATACTCTAAGATGGGATCTGCCCTGCATTTCATAGTCACATTCACCCTGCTTACAATAGGGTGATTTGTACCAGGCGAATGCAGCTGCCAGTGAACAGCAATCTAGTCTCAAACGTATAGTATCAGTAAAGATTCAAATTTGGACTGCAGGCTAATCTTCTAGTACACGAAAACAAAAAAAGTAATGACTATCTTACCCTGATGAAGGGACCCTGCATGGCCCCAAAACATTGGATTATCTAGTCATGTGACACATAAAGTCAAGCTGGTTATTTCATATTTAATAGAGTGCTGGTGACTTTTCTTCAACTGATGATCTCTCTGCATGGTGCCACCCGTTCCTGTCACTACAATCACAGCTTTATTACTTTGGTCACAATGACTGTGAGGAGTGCGGCTTAAATGCCAAAATGTTTTCCCTTCAAAAAAAGATATTTAATAGTCACCGATCCTGCTGCCCAAGCCACTGATTGTTGCTGCATTGCT
Source organism: Nanorana parkeri (assembly GCF_000935625.1). Classification (NCBI taxonomy): domain Eukaryota; kingdom Metazoa; phylum Chordata; class Amphibia; order Anura; family Dicroglossidae; genus Nanorana; species Nanorana parkeri. Next base: position 2,715,865 of record NW_017306290.1, on the reverse strand, counting down.
GGAAGAATCTTCTGAATCTGACAGGCTAAAGATCTGCACGTCAGCCCCTATGTCATTGCAGTACACAGGTGCAGCAGAAGAAAACCCAGCTTGTGGCAGGGTACCAGGAATCCTAAATCATCTCCAGTGGTGGCTTCTGTGCAATACAACAGTGCGTGGTGGATCGGACAACAGGAGAGGTAAGTATTAAATATCTTCTTTTCAGGGCGCTAATTTTCAGCTCATTTTTTAAATGACCAAATCACTTTGAGGAGAACCCATAGGGCTTTAAAAGTTTTTGTTTTTGTGTGTGAAGATGGTTAGATTAATGTACATAATCTTATCAATGTAAGAAACAAAATTACCTTGCATGTATAGCTTATCTAATACAGTATATGTGTGAGGGAAATTATAATAATGCGCAGGGATAAACAGCTGGGGCATGCAGCCAGAGATTAATGGTTGTGCGTCGCTATATGCCGGTCTATGTTGGTACTCATGTAAACCTGCGTATGGACTTATTCCCCGAATACAGACTTTTTGCATTCGGGAAATAAGTTTGTATGCTATATGCAGGTTTTGCACGAGTACAAGTGTATATCTGCCTACAGGCATGCAAAGCCATTCATGTCTATGGGCAACTGTATGCACCAGCTGTGTATCCCGAATGCTGAATGCTGCTTGCCCTCTCTGTCAAGTCTACTAATTTGCTCAAACTGAATGAAAGCAATAAATTCTTTCTTGTAGCTAATTTATGTTATCTCAAGAGTAATTCAGCAGGATTTACATTCATATGAATGTTACAAGTACTCACTGAAAAACTCAATATACTGTAGTTCCCAGTAATGATTGATAGTAAACGTGGAGAGAATTTCCACGGGACTTTACTGATAACAAGTCTCCACAGACAACTGTAAAGTGAACTGGGCATTAAAAAAAAAAACACAGTACATAAAGCATCTAGTATGTGTACTTGGCATAAAGCCTTTCACAATACAGTCAGATGCTGAAACAAATTTGGGTGACTGGCACAATATATACAAGTGACCCGTTAGCTTATCCTTCAAAAGTTATTGCATACAGTAAATGTAACTGAAATTGAAGCTGCCACTTTATTCACTCGCAGCTCTGGTAGTTCTTCAGCATGGGTATATGCCCTGCCAAAGTGAGGATTCTTTGCATGGCAGGGATAGGGAGCTAATAGAAATATATTGAAAATTATACGAGTACCATTTGATGTAGCACTGTGGATTCCACACAGAAGAACAATGTTCCATATTCTATATTTGATGGTGCTTTCCAAGAAATTATAAAATGTGAATAATTTCCACTAATTTCAAATGAAGAACTGGGAATGAAGTCAGGGATCACTTCAGGAGTATGTGAAAAATTCCCTGTAACGGAGAAAAATAAAACTGTTATATCTAAGAGCAACAATTATTATAAAAATGTCTTTTAATAGTCAGTGGTGGTGCAAAGTTACTAGACATTAACCCCAACTCCAACCAACACATTGTATTTTGGATAGAGTGGGGAAGGGTTTAACCTCTGTCAGATTTTAATGCTAGAAAAAAGAACATTGGTTATCTGTATGTTCATGCTTATCTATGAAATGCACAGGAAGTGTATCTCTATAGGTTGAACTCAATGGATTTGTGTCTTTTTTCAACCTACCTATGTAACTATGTAACTATATGCTGTATAATGCTGTATCCCGATGTAATGTCCTTTTAAGCAAGTCAAACTTAATTCAGCATTCCTCAAGATCTCAGTGCTTCATCCAAGCACATAACCAACAGGTTATGTGCCTGGGCACTAAACAGAACACTGCAAGTCAACAGGAGCTGCATCCAAGGGCAACAAAGGAAATATCACCCTGCAAGCTGTCATATACGGCTAAGACACATAGCATACTCAAACCTACTTAGTGGAAAGATATAGAAAAATTACCTAAACGCACAGCCAATCAATGGAGAAAGGCAGCAAAATAAGAAATATAATCACTCCAAGAAAAAAAAAACCTGGACACTCAAGAGCAAGCTAATATTGACATGAAATTTTGCTCATCAGAAGAAATTATTGCGGATGCAATCACCAAGGCATTGCCAAAGGATCGTCACAGTTTCCTGTTAGCTGAGTGTCATATAGCAATGCATTTGCTGTTGAGAAGGGGTATTGGAAATACAACAGCATACACTGATTTGATTGCTGACATTCAGAGATGTAATATTATCCTTTGAGTTGTTTCTATGTTCATGCTTATCTATGATATGCACAGGACGTTGTCTTTATATACTGTATAATGCTGTATTCTGATGTAATGTGCTTCTAAGCAAGTAACATTTAATTCAGCATTCCTCAAGTACTTCATCTAAACACATAGCCAACACTTATATGGCAGATTTTATTGATGTTTATGCCACCTTATTTTCTGTGACTGATATGAAACAGAACAAAATTTGAGGGGATGCAGACAGCAATTAAAGCCTGACAAAGGTTCTACTCCTTCCCTGCTCTATCCAAAGCAAGAAATAATGTATAGGCTAGAGTTGGGCTTTCAAGGTCTCATGCACACAGGCCTCCTCTGTTTGATGAACTTTGTTTATACTTCCTTGATTCTTCCCCCTCTCATTAAAATGTGCTTGCATTTACACTCTTTTACATGGGTTTAGCTACATAAAACCTGGCTAAATGGTCCTAGACTGAATAAAACCTGGCTAAATGGTCCTGGACTCAATGGACGTAGATGTTGCTGAACACCTTGGTGCATTTAGCCATAGCAAAGCAGTACATGTTTCCAGATCTTTTTTTAAAAAAAGCTCCATGAAGAAACAGGTTGTGACCAGCACACTTTAGAAATGTGTCCAAGAAAACGTCTTTTATTGACACACAGACCTATTGTCACGAGGATAACGAAGTTTCAGGGCTGCACAGGGTCCCTTCATCAGGCTCAATATAACATACTAAGTCTGATGTAGGGGCCCTGTGCGGACCCAAAACGTTGCCATCCTTGTGTCGGCCGAAGCTATGGCCAGATCCTTCGGCAGCTTCGTGAATAGAGCCCTATGTCTGTGCGACAGCATTCTTGGACACATTTCACCTGTTTCTTCATTGATCTAAGTGGCGCCATCCACAGTCATTTCAGCAACCATCTTTAAGGGGTTTACTGGTATGGAGTGTCCAAACGCATCTTGATGCATGTGTTTTGATGCCCGTGTGCATGATGCCTAAAGGGTACATAGACCATTGTAGGATGCCCACACACACAGCTATGTGATCTGGACACATAACACATGTAGCACACAGCATCTGGCTTTCTGTCTTCTGTTCACATATAGATAAAGCTGAGTGTATTAGCTAACAGAGGCATAATGTCTGCTAAATGTGGGTGTTACTGCAGTGATGTGCTGGCTCCACCTTACTCCTTCCACAGGCCAGTGTACACCAAGATGGAAAGACTTTAGGCTACATTCACACTAGGTGCGATTAGATGCATTTATATGCATTTAAAATGGTTTTCTAAATGCATATATATGCATCTAATGATTTTCAATGGATGTATTCACACACTGCTTTTTAGATGCTTTTATCTGCAGTCAGATTAGCTGCATTTAGAAAAAAATAGAAGTCAGGTGCATCCAGTAATCGATTTTAACTTCTAAACGCACCAAAACACATGTAATTGTATATAAATGTGATTTGATTTTAGGATTTGGTAACAGATGCATCTAAATGCATATGCATGTAAACACAGGTAAACACTGATTTGTCACTCATTTGACAAATCTAGAAGCATAAACACAGCATCTAGCCTGACAGATTTTTCTCTGCATATAAAGCACAAAAATGCAAGTGGCAAGTGTGATTGAAGCCTTAAAGTGACATTAAAGTCAAAGATTTTTTTCCCTCCTCCCAATGTTAATTAAAGCACTTACCTTAAAGATGTTTCCTAATCCGATCTTTTTTCCTATCGTTCTCATCTGTCCCTCCAGCGCTGTTGCGGGTCTCCGATCCAGCGCTGACTCATCTGTCCTTGCTGGCACTTCCTGTCCCACGGTGTCTGCATGCGGGTGCACGCGTCCATAGACTTACCTTGTGTCTCTCCTCGTCTCCTGGCCGAAAATGTGAACTGTGCCTGCGCCTTCCCCAAGATGCTTTCCGGCTGCCCGAGAATTTTAACATTTTCGGACAGTAGCGCGTGGGGTAGACACAGGTAAGCTTAAACCACTTTTAAAGCTTTTTTTAAAAAATTTTTTACACTTTTTGCATTTAGAAGTAGATATATGCAAAAACACTGGAGCGTTTAATAACCCTTTAAGCTGGTCGTGTGAACTCTTTTTCTCCTCTCCATTTTTTAAGGTAGAAAGCCTTCGATAAAATGATTGCAGAAGTTTTGCTTTAAGTCAGTGCCATGCCTAGATGTAAACAGTCAATCCTATTTAATGTGACAGCTGTTAAGGAAACGAGTTTCCAAACCCCCCACCTTCTTATGTGTATACTTATTTTTAAGTGATCAGCAACTATAAACGTTTTCATGAATACATATTTTTTTATTTGTTCAGGGGCATTTAGGAAACATGTATTTATTTAAGCTACAAAAAATTAACACTGAAATATCTCAGAGATTATACGTCTAGATTCTTACACAAAGCAGAACAGAGAACACAAAGGCTTACAGAATACAGGAAAATTAACATGCTTTGATTACCTGCCAGTTTGTTAAGGTTCTTTCCAGTTAGTGTGAAGCCTATAAACTGCCCAGGCTGGGAAAATGGTGTACATGAACTCTGATTTAATTCTTGCACTGTGATGTATTTCTGTCCATTTATCCAGAATAGCCGATCACTATAGAACATTAAGGCATGCTGTGAAATCTCAGATTCACTCCAGGATGCAAATTCTGTGACTTTTGCTTCATTAGATCTAAAATGGATAAAGATGGGCAAGTCAAAACTTACAAAAAAGTACAAGACCTGTGTATATCATCATTTGCTTTAGAAACTTTTTTTTTTTTTTTTTCTACATGATGTACCTAGTAAAGGGTAATTATATAAACTGATATCTTTAAAGCATACAAAAAGAACCCATAAAACTATTCAAAAATGCATTTTATAAACTGTACTAGCAAAACATATATCTTATTAGTTGTTGATATATTCAATCTATTTTGGCATAGTTAATATAGTGAACATGTCTTCACTTTATGGGTGCAAAAAATGCCCATAACCACTAGATGGAAAGAGACAAGGAAACAAAATACTTTGCAAAGGGTGAACTTTTCCTGATGTGTACACCCTCTATAACAATTATTATACCGAATTTATATAGCGCCAACAGGTTGCGCAGCGCTTTACAATATAAGAAAGACATTACAATACAATTCAAGACAAGATGGTAAGGAGGGCAATAAAAAAAAATTACTGAATATGAATATGTACAAAGTAAATTGATCACCACATTTTCATTATTCAAAAGACTGACCACAAAGTTGGCCGTACTGATGTAAGTTTAAGTTTGTTTTATGAAGAACATAACCCAGTGTGTAATTCTTTTTGGATAAATAAACATGGGTCAAAAGCCCTGAGTGTGCCTCATTGCTTGGAGTTAATCCCTTACAGTATATATTGTAATATATTCAATTTTTAGACAATCCCTCGATTGTGCATAAGTAAAACCAGAAAAATGGTGACCATCAATTTTGCTTTGCACAGTTAGATATAATTGCACTTTGTTTTGTCTAGCACTACATAGCGCAAAAGAGTTCCTGCTGCTTAGTGCACTGAAATTCCCACTGTCAGTCCCTGTTGCTTGCCAATGAAAAGCCAGCCCAGCTGCTCTTCCAGCTCAGTCATACTGTATATATCTCTTCCCTGAATACCTAGAATGAGAAGCCAATAGTGTTTAGATGTTACAGGAGCCTGCACAACACGTGTCAAGCTGTCAGGAGTTAATAGACTGCCTTCTGTATGGCTTGCCCTAAGAGCAGCGCTGGAAACAATTCACTGGATAAGAGAATACTATGTTAAGCAAGACCAATCAACAGTATAAGTGTGGAGAATAATGTACTAGTTGTTGTCAGAGAAAAAAACTTCAGAATATGGTATAAAGAAGATGTTAAAGAAGAGAAATTATTAGCATTACCCATCTTTTCGTATATTTGTCCTGTGCAAGTTTATGATGAGTCCATTGTTTACAAGCCAGTAAAGCCATCCATGTTTAAAGTCCAACGTCAGTGCCACAACCTGGCAAACATACCAGAAATGGTGATATATTTAAATAGTTAGAGATAGATAGAGATAGATAGAGATATAGATAGAGATATAGATAGAGATATAGATAGAGATATAGATAGAGATATAGATAGAGATATAGATAGAGATATAGATAGAGATATAGATATAGATAGAGATATAGATAGAGATATAGATAGAGATAGATAGAGATATATAGAGATAGATAGAGATAGATAGAGATAGATAGAGATAGATATTTAATTCATTGGAAGTCAGCAATATTGCACATTTTAATTAAAGGAGCATTTAAAAAAGTTTAACTGTGCCCAGACAATACAAATAATAAACAGTAGAGCACTTTAAACAAGCCCGTATTCACCTTTGTGACTATAGGCATTGAGGAGAAATTAATCTTCACATTTACAATATAGACACCATTTTTCATAGTGAACAAAATTTTAGCAGCTTGCCTGCCTTTTAAGCATATGTTTTAAGCTGTTAGTGTTGGAAATACAACAGCACATAATGTACTGATATAATAATGTTCTGAGATGTGATATGTCTTTTGAGCTGTAGAGGGACCCTCAGACAAAAGGGTCCAAGCAGTGTAGACTGACGACTCCCAGAGCTGGAGTACAAGCAGGGGAACTGAATGAGGCAGTGGAAGTCAGCTAAAGCTGGAAGTTCAAATACAAGGCAGGGTGCTGCAATGCTGAGTAGGTGGCAGGGTATGCTGAGTAGGTGGCAGGGGTTCCCCAGGATGTGGAATCTAAGAGCCAGCCAGTATTCGCCAGAGCTCCTGATGGTGGAGATGGGCTTGGCTGCGTGCTGACCCCAGGTCACAATCCCTAGGTCTACCCAACTCACCTAACAGGTACAGTGTACAAATCAAAGGTTAGGGACAGGCTGAAGACTTCCAGGGACCAAGCGAAGTACAGTGTAGACTGTAGACAAGGGAAGCAGAGGGCAGCCAGTAGACAGGGATTTCCAAGGACAAAAGGGAAGCACAGGGCAGCCGGTAGACAGGGATTTCCAAGGACAAAAGGGAAGCACAGGGCAGCCAGTAGACAGGGATTTTCAACAACAAAAGGGAGGCACAGGGCAGCCTGTAGACAGGGATTTCCAATGACAAAAGGGAAGCACAGGGCAGCCAGAAGACAGAGATTTCCAAGGACAAGCCAAAGGTTCGGTACACGGCAAAACTTCCAGGAATTCAGGGTAAATCACAAATGGGGGGGGCTCGGCAACAAGCTTAGGAAAGCGTTGCTCGGGCCACGTGCTGTTCGCTGCTCTGAGTTTAAATAGAGACAGGAAGAGAGAGGATCCACAGGATTGGCTACAAGCAGACTGCACTGATTGGCCGAGAAGCTGCATAAGAAACAGCAGGAGAGGTCGGCCAACGCCTAAAGCTTGCAGACAGGTGCAAGTGTGAGTCAGGTTTAGAGTGCATGTCTGGAGGACTACAAGCACCAGCACAGCCCTACATGTCTGCAGAACCAGGGGTAAGAGGTATGTATATCCTTGTAGAACTACAAGTAACAGCTCAGCTGCAAGTCTGCAGCTGAACTGTGACGCTGATCTAATGTTCTTCTAAGCAAGAAAAAAAATTCAGCATTAATCAAGATCTCAGTGCTTAATCTCAACACATAACCACCAGTTAAAAAACAATTGGAATTGGACTTAAGAGTTTTTGTTGTGATCCGCAAGGATTTTTAACCCTTTCCCACTGGTCATACAGATATACTGTATGTGGCAGTGTTGAGGTGGGCCTTACTCCGTGCTGCCACATATATGCGTCACTGTTTCATGCTGCGAGCACGCTTAATCCCATGCCCACAGCACTGATGCAGTGCTGTGACTAACAGGTCTTGGGCACACAGTAACAACTGATACCCAGTAGGACAGGCTACTATTACATGATTACTTTGATAGCCAACCACAGTGACCACATTATCGGGGAGCCCTCCAGCGCTCAGATTTCTTACAGGACTGACAGGAAGCCACTGGGAAGGGGTTAGGAATAAATTACGTCACAGTAAAAGCAGCAAGAGAGGTCAGTGAAAGCTTTTTTAACAGTTCTTACTGCTTAATGCTGAACTCCAGTACTGTATGTATTTCTTTCCATCATTTTAAAGAACATGACATATTTCACTTTCTTGTAACACTTTACTGTAGATGAGGATTGTCAGCTAGTGAGATGCTAAGAAAAGGTTGCTTTGGGTGTTTTCTAAACTCAGAAAATTGGTCTTGTGGAGGAAAAATCACCACCCTCCTTAACAATAACTGCGCATGATGAATACCTTTAGTTTTCATAAACTCTTGTTACTTTCACACATTTTTTAAAAATATGTATCTAAGTTTAGCAGTATTATAAACATACCTGTGCTTAAGGCCCCATACAAACGAAAGTCAAATGGACAAGTCAATATGTGCTACATAAGACCTGAAAATCCCTCCCTAAAGTTATGGCAGATAATGTGTATGAAGATTAACCAATCAATAAACTCAAGTAATCAGTGATACATTTACAGGAATTAATATATAATATGTTCTGCTTCTGTTATTCTTTCACTCACTTGAGTACTGGAAAATAGTGTTAAATTTTGAATGATAAGATGCTCCTGTCCATTCAGTCTGCTGCTCTCCACTGTATAATCTGTTGTCCAGTACAGAAAAGCGTTAATCGAGTCCACTGTCACATCAGTAACGAGATGCCTTCCAACATTTACCACATCAGTAAGAAAAGTCTTTATAGTTGTTCTGAAAATCTGTTATTAAATAAAGAGGTTAAGTTATATTTTAATACATTACATGTAAATTTGCTTTATGGCTATTCATGTGTAGACATCAAAATAATTTTTTTATATCAGGTAAATATTACATATTTGCTGCAATGAAATGCAGGAATTAAATCTTAAAAATGCATTTGAATACCTTAACTTTGAACAAAAAATGTATCTTATTTGTGTATCACTCAGTTGTAGATACTCAAATCATCTCTAGATTTGTGATGACACTATCCTTCCTTCGAGAGGGTTTCCAATGTTCCCTGTGTGTGTTCTAAAAGTAGCCACAACTCCAAGCTCGCTCCCCCTGATGGACTACAATCTCACAATTAGTTTACTCATTTGTATTGAGGTTGTAGTCCATCTCGGGACCAAGCTTGGACTGGTGGCTACTTTACAACACACATAGGGACCATGGAGAACAAAAGTAGCCACCCTCCAGAAAGAAGGACAGTGTCAGCATCAATTCAGAGATGATTAGAGGCTCAACAGCTGAGTGATACACATATAAGCTACATTTTTGTTAATAGTTAGGGTACTTGATTGTAAAAAAACGCACAAAGACACCTTTCTCATGTTGGCTTACCTTATGTTTTAATAATTGAATGGTAATTGAATAATTACCTTATATGTGCATCATTACAGGGTAACCATTAAACTTTTCAGCAGTCCCTGTGTTGCTATTTTTATATCTTTTGTGGGTTAAATCTTTGTTTTTGAGTATCTAGTTTTTCACATCTGTAAGGGGATCCCATACTACCTGATGGACTTTTACTTATTAATTTTATCTTATCTCTTTTTCCTTACCTCTAATTGGGTACTCTTTGCAAAGTGAATTTTCACCACATTCAATAAGCTAAGGGAAGTTTTCCTTGCAAAGTGAAAAACCTATTTGCCTTTAGTAAATCACCGCCATGTGTCACAAATGGTAGGCATGGACTACCCCAAGGAGTATAAAAATGCCCTGTGTTCTTGTTTCTGTTGTTGAAACAGGCAGAAGAGGATTTTGGATTGTTTGGATTGGACAACTGTTATATTATGTCTGCCATATTGGTCAGGCCACGGACATTCAAATTGGCCTATTCTTACAAGAAATAAATAAACGTTACAACAAGCTATTTCACTTCCATTGCCCTATGTAGCTCCACACACTGTTAAGAATGTCATCCTCAAAGTTGACAAGAGAAGCAGTGAAGTTTTTCAAGTCAGGTCTCAGGATTCTGGTCTCCCCCTTCTTCCTGTGCGGCAAAAAACAAAAAGACATAAACAGCGCTCTCGGATGGGGGCCCTAAGAACGTGGGGCTAACTGAAAAGCATGCAGCCCTGGGGAACAGCAGGAGAACCTGTGGATGTAAAGCGACAAAGGGATACAAAGGGCGCAAAGCCAATGGACAACTGACTAACTTAGCAGACCGTGGTAGAGAAATAAATGGATAAGCACTTACATTTAGATCGTGGGACCAGAGGATGGCCAGTGTAGAGGATCGGGACATCCGTGGTGTGTGCCCGAATCTGGTGTGCCTGGGGACGTGCATCCACACAGGGAGAGAAACCTGTGACCGAGGAGGGGGGAATGGGAGCTCAGTCCGTGGCACCGCTGTGTGAGTCCGGGAGCTGAGCGGTGTGAGGGAGAATCGGCTGTGTCAGATGCAGGCTGAACAGCAGTGTGGCCGCGGCTGTAGATACTGATGCTCGGTCACTGTCAGCGTAGACTGGGGCAGTGTGCGGGAGCCGGTGTCAAGATAGAGTCTACTTGCTTCTGAGCAGCCACACACACAGAGCTTTCTGTCTGTCTCTCAGCTCCCCACTCCTTTCTCACCTTTGTTACCTAGTAACACACCTGGTATGCTAAGTTAGTCAGTTGTCCATTGGCTTTGCGCCCTTTGTATCCCTTTGTCCCTTCTTCCTGTGCACCTGCTCTGTTAACATTAAAGAAAAGAAAGCTGGAAGGCTACCAAGTCACTGTTGGAAATAGGTAGTGAGGATGAACTCAGATTCGGTCCAGAGAGAAGCTGTCAGTACCATATTATCATGCCATATTAATTACAATGACCTAATACGAGCATGTGGCCATTTGAGGTCAATTATGTCATCAGCATCCTTCTCCTTTATTTACCTGCAGCTGCTGGGCAGGGACATGCCCCAGGTGCAGTTGATTTGGGCTGGTAGTGATAGCTTCTTTTCGGGTTCAGACAAACTCAAGTTCGGACCATATCCAAGCTCATTCCCAGTAAGGAGAAGAGTGAGCCGAGTGGCTGAAATGTAAGTGTTTCTGCTGTAAACATTGAGAATGGATTACTCCACAGTACCTGCAGCTACAGAATTCAATGAGGGCTTATTGACTGCTTGTTAAGAATATGTAACTATTTGAATTTGGCTTTAGATACACTTTCAGGACAAATATACAGAGGGGAATTTATCAAAACTGGACAAAATCTGGAATAGCTGTGCACGGCAAACCAATCAGCTTCTCTCTTTCATTTTCAAATCTTAACTGAAAAAAACAAAGAGAGAAGCTGATTGGTTGTCATGGGCAACCGCTCCAGATTTTGTCTGCTCCAGTTTTGATAAATTCCCCGAGCAGTATGTGTATTGATTTAATTACGTAGGGTATATGAAAACATGCAACATGTATCCTGTTTAATATACTGTGAAGATGATATATTTATATTACAGTACAAAAATTGAAAAAATGCTAAATTTCTAAAGAAATACAATGCACAGAATCACTATATAATAATATGACTTTGTATAACTGACTATTTTATTCTATCTAAATTATTTACCTATAAAATACATCACAGTTGAATGGCTTTATCACAAAATCTGATTGTGTTAGTGAGTACTTTCTTTGTAAGATCCTTATCATGTAAGACAATAAAGGCAAGCCTTGTTAAATGTCAATATAATGCATCATCACTACACATGTGATGACTATCTCTTTAAAAAATGACATACTTTGAAGTGTGTCACTGGAGCCTGGCACAGGTTTACACAGTGTAGAAAGGTCATAGTGCACAATGAGATTGTAGAGGTGTAGCTTCTCTCTCTATAAGTGTTACATTTGCTGAAACTCATATTGCATGATATCTTCAGGACACACCCTATTGCTAGTTAATTGCAAATATAACAGTATGTGAGCAACTTTTGTTTAGCAGGTTAACATCCTGAAACATGTGGCTATATTAGCATCAGTTTATTATTAATGCTGCCTTCAAAGTGAGCACTTTATTATTCAACGCTCTGCTATATTCCTATGGAGGGGATAGAAGGAGTGTGGCACATCAGACATTACTAACAATGTTTAATTCAGCAGAAGAGCTTTCTAACCAGCCTCATTGACGTTGCTACCAAGGAAGGTTGGCTAATAAGAGCCTGTCAGATGCTGACATATGTTCAATTTTTGCCAGGTCATCTCATGTCTATTGATTGTTTAAAAATGATCGTACATATCGTACTGATCATTCATGGTTTTTGACTGATAACAATATTTACCATCAAGAGCAAAGAAGGTGGGTCAGTCCAAATAATTTATTTAGCTGAATACAGAAGCATGACACTAGTGTTACAAGATAGTTGGCAAAATTGGTTGAATTGAGTGACAACATTGCAATTGCAGATTTCATTTCCAAATGTCAATAAGACATACAAGGGGACATTGCAATATGTATCACAACAATCAATCAGAACTCATCTTAAAGTTCACATTGCACATAATTATGTGGGATAGTGCCCTGGTGTAGTTCCCCCTGTTACCGCTAGTTACACTACAAATATAAACTAAGGGAAATATATAGCCCAAATATATCAGACAATGTGCCACCTTATAAAAATATCCAAGAGGAATGCCCTGAATTCAAAGAATCAAAATTTTGAAAACGTTTAGCATTGTAAGCTTTGGATATCCTCTTATAATGAACATCAAAAGAAACACAATAAATATAACCTACAACATTTTACTACAAATGATTTTAAAAACATTTATTATCAAATAGCCACAAGGTTAAAAGGCAACAATGTGTATCTAAATAAAATCGAATTGGCATTGTTGCTTTTTTACCCTGTGTTATTTTTATAATAAATGTGTTTAAAATCTTGTGTAGGAAAAAGTTGTAGGTTATATTTATTTTATTTATTATGTAGTTCATGATAAGAGGATGCCCA
>NW_017306290.1:2653655-2702643 GCF_000935625.1 Nanorana parkeri | reverse complement strand
GTGTCATATGATTATTTGTGTTTAGTTAAACAACCCTAGGTTAGGATAAATACTTTTTCCAAATCTGCCAGTAACAGGTAGATAAATTGGGGCGATTTAGACGAAATGACAACCTGCACAAGTGCCAGTGCAGAGTGAGACTGTTATCAACAAAGATTATTTTCATACCTTAGCAATCCCTTTGTCAGCCCAGTAGATGTACTGTCCAATCCAATCAAATGACAAAGGTCCAGCTCTTCTAATTCCAGGTATGGACAAAGAGGGAAATTCAGAAGTGTCACTGATATTCCACATGTGGACATGGCCTGTCTCATTGCTCCAGTAGAGGGTGCTGTTGTACCAGTCTAGATCTGGAAGTAACATATAGCACGATAACTGATGACTGTTTCAGAACAAGAACAGGCAGCATTTCAGCAGACAAACCTGTTTTTTGTTTCTGTTTTTTGCTTTACAGAAAAGGTGGCATGCTTTTCTGTCCTGCATTCAGATTGGTTTTATACAGCTATTGATCTTGACTACCGCCTTTTACTTATGTGTTACACATTAAGACTTAGCAATACACGTTTCGGTGCATTAGGAAACATTTAAACAACTTAACTATGTATTTAAGCTACAATAACTTAAAATCAAATCTGATCTACAGGCAAATCCAGGGTCGTCCCTATAGTGAGGCAGCCTCTGGCGTTGCCTCAGATGGCATTTAATTGGGTTATGTGGGGTGAAGCACTTGCCGCCCCCTCTCCAGCCAGAGTGTCCCAGGTTGCCAAGAGCCCTTAACAACCTGGGACACTCTGGCCAGCATTGCCAGGGGGTTGACAGGATGCCGGCCAAGCTTCCCGCTCGTCTCCTGGAAACCACTGATGTCAGTGAGCTGGGTAGGGTGCAGGGCAGAGCTGGAGCCAGAGGTACCGTGCACCCACCCATAACCTGTACCACCAGCACAAACCACCCCCAACCCCTTTCTCTGGTAACATGCACCGCCAGCACCCAAAATGGAGCAGACAAAATCTGTGGCAGTTGCCCATGGCAACCATTTAGCAACTAGCTTTCATTTTCAAAGCTTAACTGAACAAAAGGGAGAGAGAAGCTGATTGGTTACTATGGGCAACTGTTTTAGATTTTCTCGGCTCCAGTTTTGCTAAATTCTCCCCCATTGTGTACTATTCCTTTTTGTGGAATTGACTATGTACCTTCATACTAGAAGGGACTGAAGGAAAACAAGTTGTTTTAGGGGTAAGAATTAATATTTTCCATGCTACCTGTAAGGTTTTATTAAGCCTGGGAAAATACCTGTCACCCAGAGCGGTCTCCCTCCAGGTCTGGCCCAATAAGGTATAGGCATTGATTGGCTGTGTCTACGTCAGCTGCAGCAGACAGGTAGAAATAGCTGGAAATCAGCAGACTGACCGGAGGATCCCTCTGGGTGACAGGTAATTCCCTGCTTTTATAAATGTTTACAAGTAGAAGACAGCATAGATAAAAGCAGATGTAGATGTACATTTTTTCACTTTTGGCGCACAATAACCAACTCCTTGCAAGGTCTGCATAATACTTTGAGCAGTCAAAGCAAGCATGCATCGTGCATCTAGAACAAGTAGCTGTAAAATGAATGGAAGTTAAGGTCTTAACACAGTAAAATTAATAAAACTGAATTACAATCTGAAGAAAAACATTTACCTGACACAAATCTGAGGTTCTTGTTGACCACTTCTAGAGGACCAAACTTATCCAATGGTTGTTTCCATAAACCATCAGTGCCTACTGCTAGGAAATAGAGTTCTTCTTCCACTGGAAAATATTGTACATATTATTATACATGTGCATATAAACCAGTTTCTGGCATGCATATTTATAGGCAAACATTTTTTTGTAGAGTAGGAATTGGATAAAACCCCTGTACAGGACAGTGTTGCTGGTCCTGCATTGTACATAATGTCGACAAGAAAAAAAGCCATTAAGACTGGTCAGGGACCAGCAAGAAGATTGGCTTCAAGGGCTGGTCACACAACCAAAATCATCAGGAAGGAAGACTGCAGGACCATGAAGTTAGATAAGTAATACTCATTCTAGATTATGCTCTTGAAAAACAAGCATTATATTTTATGTGGTGTGGGGCGCTATTTTCATTCAGTTTTATCCTTGCCGCGAATTGAGCTTACATTTTTTTTTTCATGTATGTGTTTTCATTTATTGGGTCCGCAGTTTATAATATGCTGGGTTTTTTTTGTAAACTGTATTATGGGCAGCTTCTCCAGATTCTGTCTGCTCCCGTTTTGATAAATTCCCCCCAATAATCCTTTTTTCCTCAACATCTTATGAACGTGCTTATATTATGGACTGTTGAGATTGCATTTATGTTAGCGAACAATGGCAACTGGCCAGAAATTTACAAGCTGATCAATATTATTTTTGAGATCCCCTTCCACCCTTCCCATTTTGGAATATGGTAACCCATAGACAGCCCTTTCACCCTTCTCATTTTGGAATATGGTAATCCATAGACAGACTATTATCATCTTATCTTGGGTATTAGACTAACGACTAAAGATCCCTTTAATGCAATCAACATGCACACTATATAGCTCAGCCAATCTAGTAATGCAACTCCTTGAATTCAAAGTGGCCCATGCTATTCCTTTTACTATCCAATTAAACAATGCCTGCACCTAAAGGTTGTCCTAAGGGTTTTATTGCCCCCTTTCTTATGTCATAGTTCTCTAGCAATCTCTAGATAGAAGTTACTTTTAGAAGCTGAATTTGCGATGCCTGTGTACAGAAAGTCGGACTAGATGCAATGACATCATGCCTCCTTTCCCAATCAGTTGGAATTAATATTATTTTGATTTGCTGACCTGAAGAAAATTAAACTGATCAATGCAACCTACCACCATATACACACATAAATGGAAATAAATGAACTGTTGATTAACTCTTCACTGTTGTTAAGGTGCCTTGATCCATTTAATTATTTTGAAGGTTGAAAGCCAGTTGAATGTGGTTGAAATTGTCAGGGAATTGCTGCATGAATGACTAACATAAAGGATAAAGAAATAATTCCACCCAAACTCTTTACACCTGCCATATTCTCACAGTATTTTATTGTTAATATACCTGCATCTAACGTGGTTCCTTCCACAGGGGTTGTCCACTGGCTATCCCCAGCAGGTGACGATGCCCTTACAGTTATCTCATACTTGGTTGAAATGTTTAGATTGGCCACCACCATCCTTGTAAAAGTGATATTAGTGAAGACCTTTTGTATCCCTAGTTTGTCCAATGATATGGAAACACTGTATGTCCACCTCTGCCAAGAAGCAGCACCTTCAAAAAACAAACAAAAAAAGCATAAGTTTTTGGTGTATTCCATCAACTGACAAGATTCATGAAGCTGTTAACTTTTAGAATATAATTAGGATTTTCTGTACACAGTTGCTTGTAATTGTTTTATCTGCAGTCACCATCCAGATTACTGTTTTTTTATTTGCTATAGAATTTGAAAATTCCACAGATCACTAACTTCAGACATATTTTTTTTTTAAACAGTAGGCAAGGGTTAACATTTTTGCCCGGTTTGTATTTCTCTCAGTGGCACCCATAAAAGAAATGGAGGGGAGTGACGCTTAGACAGAAAGACATGTGAAATGTGGTTTTGTTACCATCTTCCCGAAACTGTGGTTAAATCCACCCAATGGGGATACAGTCAGCAATGAAAATCTTAGTCCAATATGTCCCCCTGCAGCTTAGAAAATAAAAGGTGACTGGTTGGTGTGGGCAACATTTCCCCTGCTCCACGCTGCATTTTTAATACATTAACTACATTGTGGCTGTAACCATATATCAAACTTACTGGCCCCAACAGTCAGTTTTGGTGGCTTCCATAGAACTTCAGCAGACTGAGGACCAAACACTACCATCAGTTGCTCAGGGCTGCCAGGCAAAGGAATAGGCTGGGTAGACTTTCCATACAAATTCATGTTATCAAAGCCTGTTAATGGTGAAGCTGCCAAGTCACAAGTTACTAAATATTCATTGTACCAGTATTGATCAGAAATGAATTCTTCATAAAACACAATATTTCCATTTGTGAACATCAAGGAGTCCTTGAAATAAAGGAAGCTTATAATTTCCTTTATTGAGGCATCTTCTATTTCTCTAAGGCGTTGACCATTACTTCCATCCAGAAAAACAGACATTAGGTAGAAAATCCCAGGGCTAAAGCTGTTCAGAAAAACAAGCCTCTTGGACTGAACACTGATCACGAAGTCTAGTATGGCAATGCTATTTACAATATGCTCTGTAGCATTACTATCAATTTGAGATTCAGGGAGGACCATTCTGTGAATTCCATCATCCAGGAGAAGGAACAAGTACCTACCATAAAAATAATATATATATTAGTGAATATTGCTGTGCTAAAATTTAAAGACCCACTTAATATTTAAACATAGCCAGCAAAGATAAAGGTTCCTAGAGCAGTTAAATAATAACATTTATTTATGTTGTCCTGCTTCTAGGGCTTTGTACACATGAACTTCAGCTTTTGTAAAAGTAGTGTGTACTGTAAGCTTTACAAAGTATTTGCAAAGCTTCAAGAAGCTTTAACCAGTAACTTGGAGTATAGAGGCCTCCTTCACACACCTTGTATAAGAGCAGTGTATACAGCAAGCTTTGAGCAACTTTGTTGAAGCCTTTAAAGAATGCTTGGACTTCAGCTTGGGGAGGTTAAATGCAGATCTTAATGGAAGTGCCAACTGTCACGTTAAACAAGCTGCTAGCAGGCATCACTGAGCTTTAGCACTATTTGCTGCTTGTTGAAAACCAGCTGCAGCCTACGTGCTTCCTATATGACAGTGACAGTCATTAACTCTCTGTAAGATCTATGTTTAACATGCCAACACTAGAGTTGATGTTTTCTTTTAAGGCTTAAAGGAGAACTATGGGGTCAGTGTTTTTCCCCATAGTTCTCCTTAGGGTAACGGGAGGACACAAACTAGCATCCTCCCGTTACCCTAAGCTCAGTATACCGCGAGCTACAGCTTGCGGTATACTGAGACGCCGGAGCGGATCCCGACTTAGATGACGTGATCCGCCCAGCTGAGTGAGTGACAGCTGGCTCTGCCTATCTAGAGGCAGAGCCAGCGGTACACGCCGTCTCCCCCGTCCGTTCCGCCAGTCAGCGCTGGCAGATCGGAGCGGTGAGAGGGGAATCCAGCCCCTCCCCCTGTCACGTCAGAGAGCCGTGACAGGATCGAGAGGTGAGCGAACCTGGTATGTGTTCGCTCACCTCCCGATCTACTGAGCCGACCTGTGACAGTCTCATTGTCACAGGTCGGCTAGAACTATGAGGTGAGTGAAAAGCACTCACCTCATAGTTCTCCTTTAAACAAAGCTGCTCAAAGCTTGCTGAAAACTTTAGAAATACTACACAAACGCTTGCTGTACATATTACTCTTATACAAACTAAAGGCCCAAAAGCAACATTTAGCTCCAGTTGGAGGAGTTCTGGCTATCATTGCAACCCTTTCCCAACTGATGATGGGATTTTCCCGTCACAGTCGTTCAGTTCATTAACGACCGGTGACGGCGTAATCTCATCATGCGGTACAATGAGCGCTGGTCTGTGAAGGGACCAGCCCTCATTGAGTTACTGCTGTTGATGGGTCCCTCGGGGTCCAAGACAGACCCTCAACAGCAGATTAGGTGGTCAAAGAGCCGTGACAGTCACATAGCTCGCAGAAGCTCACTGTGTTGTGAATCGGCGAGCCAGCCGTGTGTTACAAAAGTGATACAAAGCATCTCTGAGGAGAATACTGTATTCTCCTCAGAGATAATAATTACCAAAGAGATGATAATTATCAAAGCCCCTGTAAATAAAAAAAAGAATCCCTTAGTGCCCCCTAGTTAAAAAAGAAAATGTAAAAATAAAAAAAAAAAAATAGAATTTATTATGGGCAGCACAGTGGTGTAGTGGTTAGTGCTTCTGCTTTGCAGTACTGGGGGTCGCTGGTTCAAATCCCAGCTAAATCATAAAATGTAAAAATAAAAAAAAAAAAATAGAATTTATTATGGGCAGCACAGTGGTGTAGTGGTTAGTGCTTCTGCTTTGCAGTACTGGGGGTCGCTGGTTCAAATCCCAGCTAAATCACTATCTGCAATGAGTTTTCGTGTTCTCCCTGTGCTTGCGTGGGTTTCCTCCCACACTCCAAAGACATGTTAGAGTGGTAGGTCAAGTTGGCCCCGTATGAATGCATGTGAGATAGGGACCTTAGATTGTAAGTTCATTGAGGGTAGTGACTGATGTGAATGTGCACTATGTAAAGTGCTGTGTAAATTGTGGGCGCTATATAAATAAATAAATTATGAATTACTTTCTGTTAGCTACACTAATTATGTACACATTATTATTGCCAAAACTGTGAAAAATGTGGGGTTGTTTTTCTTTTTTTGTTTGACTCTTTTGTATTTTTTATAAAACAAATAAAAATTTATATATGCTTATGTCACATCAAATTAACCGCTTGAAGACCAGGTGTTTAGACGACCCCCCCTTCCTGGCCAGGCCATTTTTCAGTGTTCAGCGCTGCAGTACTTTGACTGACATTTATTCCGTCATGCAACCCTGTACTGAAATAAATTTTATACCATTTTTTGGGGACAGATAGAGCTTTCTTATGGTGGTATTTAATCACCACTGGGGTTTTATTTTTTACTATATTCAGGAGAAATTACTGAAAATTTTGAAAAAAAAAGTTTTTTTCTACATTATGTTATAAAACAACTAATATTACCCACTTTTTTGGTAAAATATAAAAGACGGGGTCACGTCGGGTAAATAGACACCAAACATGTCAAGCTTAAAAATTTTGCGCACTCGCAAAATCGCAAAAAACTAGCATACCCAAAATTGGCCATAGGCGACGCTTTAAAAGCTTTTACCGCTCATCAGTTTAGTGTTATCAGTGATTGATGGCCCGAGAACTATTGCTCTCATTCCGACGTTCGCGGCGATATGTAACATGTGCGGCGTAATTGTAGTTTTCACAGGTATGCGCACCTGACGCATGTTTACATGCGTGTATGTAGGGGTGGGGACTTTAAAAAAAATGTTTGTTTTTTTAATTCTTTTTTGTGTAACTTTAAAAAAAATTGGGGGGAAACTTAAAATTTTTTTACTATTTTTTTTTCCACTTAACTTTATTGCTATCACAGAGGGGGCTGAGAAACCCCCTCATGTGATAGCAAAAGAGGTGACAGGTCCTCTTTATGGAGACATCAGGGGTCTCCAAGACCCCTAATGTCACCTAGGACCCCCCTGAAGAAGCTGATGAAGCAGAGACCTTGGGGGGGCGCACGTCTTGGGGCCTCATACAAGCGATCCGCCGGCCTTATAGCCGGCGGATTCACTTGTATATTAACGGGCATCGCTGCCTCTTTTCAAAAAGCGGGGATTTCCCGCTCGCGCAGGGCGGATGTAACAGGACGTGTATACACGCCCAGTTACATCCAAGAAGCTCCCGGCCGGCTGTGTATACACAGCGGCTGGCCGGGAGGTAGTTAAAGGCCAATTTGTCCTTTAAAAAAACGGTATATAATATGTGTAGGTGCCATGCATGAGGAAGATGGAAATTATGGTTAAACAAACACATAGCAAAAATGGCAAACTTGCTTCGGTCGCCAGGAACAAAAAAATTTTCTGAAGTTGTGTCACTAAGGGGTTAAACAAGCTGCTAGCAAAATTTAGTTGGCTTTCAACAAGTTTCAAATAGCGCTCAACCTTACTGCTGCATACCTTCCCAATGTCCCTTCTTTAGCGGTGACTGTCCCTCATTTGAAACCATTTGTGGTTTTTTTATTTTCATTTGTCTTTGTTAACAATTCCTCCTTTTAAGCACTCCCATGAATGACATCCTTCCAAAACCTTTTTTATCGATTGTCCCTCTTTTTGTTCTCCTCTTTTTGTTCTGATGGACAGATATCTATGAAATAATACTATTAAACTACCAAAAGTATTAATCTGCACTAAAACCTTAATTTTATATCTTAATTATCTTGTTTGCTAATTTGAAAAGCCAATATAAAGGAAAAGTAATGTTGAAATTATTCTGGGTTTAACCAATCATTTTTGACATATCAATTCCAAATGGTCTGCATAACTGGGTGCATGGTATAAATGTGTCCATTGCCTAAATATGTTGTGCTGGAAGGTATCCCTCTTTCTCATATTAGAACATTGGGAGGTATAATGAGAGCCTCCTGAATCCTGCTAGACAGCCAGCACTAACATTATGAGCAGTGGTTAACATCTACAAACAGGAGCTGGAGGATACTTCAAAATCTTTAAAAAGCTGCTTGAAGCTCTTCTCTAAAATGCAAACACTTTGTAAAAGCTTTATGTACACATTGGCCTTATGCTCTTGACCAAGATGCTCTCTTGTAACATACAAGTCTGAATGTGCCCTAAACTATTACCATTCAATAAATACACTAAGGAGGACTGAAAGATCCATACAAAGAGAGGAAAGTTTCGCTTATGACCATTTTACAACATGCCCTGCTTATACGTAATCCAATTCACAGGGGACAATTGGTGTCTTTTGTGTAAAAAGGATAACAAGGCATACCCGTTATATGGATCAACTTCAATCTTCTTAGGCTTGAAAACATCCTGTAATGGGATCTTCTGAGCAGCTGTGCAGTTTAATAAATCACAACTATATATCTAAAATAAAAGAATAAGATATCCAAATGAACAAACACATCTGCATTAAAGTCTACTGTATGTAAACCCAAACATTTGAGCCAAATATATTAGTACTCATTCCTGTAATGTCAAAACGCATAATACGTTTATTCTATATGTGCTGCTTTCTGCAAAATCATATCAGCAAGGTTGTCACCCTTTCATGAACATTCCTAAGCTGAACTACAAGCAACTGTTCCAATGCAAAGTACACTGGAACATTTTACCATAGTCAACACAGTTAAACTGTGATGTTCAGCCAATGCTGGAACATCCAAACTTCAAAGGAGGTTCATACAAAGAGCTTACAGAGTGTGCAGGGAGAAAGAATATGAACCAAGTAAGGGGAAAATGTAAATCTTATCTTACTTACATTGCTGTACAAAATTAAGAACTCTTATTGTGAAGGTTAAGTCTACTTTATTGTTATTATTTTCTGTATTTTGTTTTAAAATACGTTTTGGGTGATATTTCAGGTGACATTTTATCTGTTTACAATTTCTTTTTAAAGCACTCCCATGAATGACATCCTTCCAAGACTTGTTTCATCAAATTATATGAACATTATGCCCTAAAACTGCAGCATGCTGTTTTTTATTTTTTGTACACCACAGCACAAACCTATGGTTCAGTGATGTTCTTGTCATAAAACAAGGTGGGAAATGTGTCATTAAGTCATTCTCTCTAAGCTCATTATGTAACAAGGTTGAGACCTTGCACCATGACCCCAGATGCTTTAAGACACTGGGGAAACAACCTCAGGATTCAGAATCTATGCCGTTTCCTCAAAGCTGTCAGAGAGACGGTTTCCAAATCTGAAGAAGCTGAAGAAGGAGCATGGCCCAGAAACATGTCAGACTTAAATTAGGTACTATCTCCACCAAGGTTACAACTTTGGCGCCCCCCTCCTTCTTCTATACCAATTTCGGACATCTTTGTATTTTTATTTCTGCTTGTAATCCCAGCTTTGCGCATTCCCTCTCCTACAAAGTGAGAAAGCTTCAGCATCTGTTGGCATGATCTGATGTTACTCTGGATGATTTATCTTGGTGAAATGTCCTGATCAAGTAATTTTAAGTGCAATTATATATTTTAAATGTAATAAAGTGGTTTTATCTAAACTATCCAGTGCACTCTGTTTTGTTTTTATTGTTACATTTATCTATGGCCTTTGGAAACACATAGAGCTTGCAAGAATATTCAGATATTCAGAGTTGCCTTGGCACCAGTGAAGCACGATACATTTGAAGATTTAGTCATAAGAATATGTCCATACTGAACTCTCAATATGTTTGGTTGATTAGCTTTCAGGATATGGCTAATAAGTAAAAGCTCATGTGTTTAGAAGTTGTTGACTTTGCTCACCCTATTTGCATGTTTATGACCAGCTTAGGGAGACTTACATAAAAAAGTTCCTACCTGACTGCTCATAATGAAAAACATCTTATTATATAACCAATCTACAGATAGTGAGGTTATGGTTTCATAACCAGTATGGATAATGCCAAGGTTAGAATTATCTGACATATTAGCAGTTCCTTTTATCCAAATACGATTCTTCTCTGAAAAGTAGATCACTTGGGTGTAGACATTAGCAGAAACACCTAGAAATACAAAAAGAAAAGGTTTTGTCTGATAAAAAATAAACAAGTAAATAATAAACAAGGAAGAAAACAATCAACAATGTTAAACAGTGGATCCCAATACCCAGCAGTCACACTACTTATTTACTATGAAACATGTGTCTTATGCCTCTGCGAAGGTTCTAGTTCATTGATGTTCTGGATTTCAGGGACAGTTCTGAAGATTTGTCCCTGGAAATCAATTTTCCATCATTACTTAAGTTTGCATAAATTCTATAGTTTTCTTGATTGAAATGTCTTAGATTTTACACTGGTTTGGCAGTCACAGTTCTGATCATACTTAATTTGCCTGTGGTGTCTCATAACTCCTGAAGTGAAAAGAGGTTCCAATGAGGAAATGGTAGGATAGAGAGGAGCTGAAAGAAATATTGAGGCTGCCACTCCTGATCTACTTTTGAAAATGCTACTTGCTTGGCTGTTATGCTAGGCCTCTGCCATCAGTATTTCGAGCCAATGACAACTGACCTGCAACAAGGTACAGAAGGTAAAAGTAAGAAGTCCTTTCAACATACTTGTTCTTGGTTAGAGACCACTTGTATATTCAGAAGGAGAGGTCAGCATGGCATCCTTCATGTTTCCTTCTTGACAGGTTCCCTTTAAAACATGCCCCTACTTTGCTTTCTGCGTTCGATCTATTTACAGACAAGGTCTACCATCTATCTATATTATGGCCAATGTCAATAAAGGCTTTATTTATAGAGTGTGTGACTTGCTTTGTATTTTGTATCCAATGCGATGTGGCTTTTAACCATATTCTAGTACTGTAAAGGATAAGCACCACTTACTGCTGATTCTGCTAGGTGCTGTAAGACACTGAGCTTCATGCAAAACTTCCTTCAGATTATCCCTCTTTTTGAGAATGTTGTTTCTGGACAGAAAAAGCCACTGTGAATTATCTGGATCTAAACAGATGAGATAAGAAGATTGAGGATGTCAATGTTATTGGTCTTGGCACTCAAAGCTCAGATGTGTCTGCAGACTAGTACAGGCTCTACTGAGTATTAGACTACAGAATGTATTGAATAATCCAGTGGAGCATCATCCATGCACAGGTGTTGCCATGGCTATTCTATGCACTTATTTTCAGAGGATTTGTGAGATTTGTTATCTTGGTTAACTTTATATGGTAGCTTGGATATGCATGCATTGATTATAAATACGG
Organism: Nanorana parkeri; assembly: GCF_000935625.1. Lineage (NCBI taxonomy): Eukaryota > Metazoa > Chordata > Amphibia > Anura > Dicroglossidae > Nanorana > Nanorana parkeri. The sequence continues at coordinate 2,691,098 of NW_017306290.1, read as the reverse complement.
CTGCTTTGTAACGATTGATTAATTAGCATGGCTGAGCTGCGCAAAGAACCAAAGAAGTGTCATTCCCTATCTAAATAGACATTTATTTTCTACTGTTGTGAGCAAAGAACACATTGTTCACTGCATGGCCAGTCATCCTGATGTAGATTATGTCCCTTCAGCATATTTTGTCATTGCCCACAAATTAAAATGTAACAGTTACTTTTGTGACAAAAGTAGCAAAATATGAAAATAAAAACAATGCTCCAGCTGGTGCGTAATTATAGTACCACTGTCCATGGAAACTGGATGATACAAATCATTGGCTATTTTATTACTGATCTTTTTTTTTTTTTTTTATTCTTTCCAAGCTTTTTTTAATTGATTTTCTCTGAAAACACAAGCTTGTTATTGCGTAATAAATGTAATAGCCAATGTAAGATATGTAAATTAGTGCAATATGTCTAATCTTTCCAAGTTAATTGTTATACAATGTTTGGTACAACATAACTGTAATACAATACATTCGTGTAAAAATGGTATGTGTGCCCCTTTTTTATTTTTACTGTGTCCTGATAGATAGATAGATAGATAGATAGATAGATAGATAGATAGATAGATAGATAGATAGATAGATGGATGGATGGATGGATGGATGGATGGATGGATGGATGGATGGATAGATAGATAGATAGATAGATAGATAGATAGATAGATAGATAGATAGATAGATAGACTGTTGCATTTTGTACCTGGAGATCCTGCAGTGGTAACATTAGCCTCTGCTGCAGGTCCTTCTCCTTGCTCATTTACTGCAGTGATGGAAAATCTACAAAAATAACAGCAGAAAATAAATATTAAATTTAACCAATATATTTACGTTCAGCACCATTCATTGTCAGATCAAAAACCTTTAAGTGTCTTAAAGTGCCAGAATCACAGAGAAAAGAGGGTATCTCTCTGTAGTTATGTAGGGGTCTGCAAGAGGAAACGCCAGTGTAGTGAGTGATGTGTCAGCTCTACCTATTCCAGAGGTCAGCACCACAGATGGATGGAATTTACATCCATGGTTAGTGGGTAGGTGGATGGATGGATAAGTGGATGGATGGATCTACCATTTTGGGAGGTATCAGTTTCAACACTTTCCTGAGCAATTGTTTACAACAGAGCAGCATTTAATAACACTGGCACCAGTATTGGTATTTGCTTTATGATTTAGAAGGTACAGCATTTTTCATCAACTTTAGTAAAGCAACAGAGTTGCTTTATTCTACTGTTATGTCCAGCCCAAAAATGTTTTTCTAAGCTTTGGATTGTGTGGGGAATGTGTTAAAAACCACTGTCCCCTGATGGACTACAATGTCACGTTTAGTTAGACAATTTGTATTGAAATTATAGTTCATCACAGGAGTGAGCTCGGAGTAATGGCTACTTTGCAACACACACAGGAACCATGGGGAACAAAAGTAGCCACCCTCCAGAAGGAAGGACAGTGTCAGCATGAATTCAGAGAGGATTTGAGGATCAACAGCTGAGTGGTACACAAATAAGTTACATATTTGTTCATCGGTAAGTTAGTTGAATGCATTTTTTAAGATTTACCTCACCAGTTCAGTGTTAATTTAAGTGATTCTGGTGTGAATTATGAGGATGAATTCTTCCACAGTGACTGCAACTACAGTGGTCAGTGTGGGTTATTTTTTAGGTTAATTTACTGGTTATATAGCTGATTTAATGCTTATGCAAATTTTTTAATGTAAAATGTCTGGTTACATTAAACTAGAGTAAAGTTACACTTTAATTACCATAATTTTCATGGCTTGGGGACATGCATACACTGTATCTATACAGAGAGCCAGAGAGATAGTGAGAAAGAGAAATAGTTTATTGAATTACCCACTCATATATTCAAAATAAAATTTTTGAAAAACAGACTTACAGACTGGCGCTTTTGCTTTGCACTGCTGTCCAAGGATATATGTACGGCGGAGCATTGTCTTTTGTGTAGACCAAAGAGTTACATTTTACAAACAGATTTCATGTGCGCATTACCTGTAGACTGTTGCTGCCTTTGTTCTGTAAAACTGGAAGTCCTGTCTCCCAGCCGCTGAGATGTGTTTTTGGGCTTCATCCGTTGTATTAAGATATAAGTTATATCCAATGATTAGTCCATTTGGGAAAAGTGGTGGAAGCCAACTGACCTCAATTGTGTCACAGCTCAAACTGTCAAGATTCTGGATCTGTGGTGCAGTTGAAGGAACTGTAAATCAGAGGTACATATTCGATTGGTGAATTCAATATATACTTTAATATTTGTAAAAATACATTATATACTAAAATGATAGGTATAGAAATAGAGTGAAATGTCTAAAATATGCTTGGTCAGCAGTCCACTTAATGCACTCTTGCCATCTGGCATAGATTTTGAATCTGCTGTTTCTATTTTTGCATTTCCATACACCTACAATCCTCTTTGGTGGCTTATGAACTTGAATATCTTATATGCAGGATTAGGAGCTTGTCGGGAGCATTGACATGGTTTTCTTTTTAAACAATACATTTTTTATAAATGTCAGATTAAAAATATTTTGTAAGTTTCTCTTAAAATCTAAATTTAAAATTACATTTTAAACCCGCATGCTTAGATATGCCCATAAAGAATGCCATAAGCATACAGGCCTCCTGCTATGCAAATATTCTTGTCATGCTGGTGCCAACCTGTATACGTTTTAGCATTAGACAGGTATTTTAATGGGATCCAAACAAATTAGCCACCTATTAGAATAATCATTTCCACAACAGGTTCTTCAAGATTTCACTGTCCTAGAGGTGTTCTTGTTATACAAGTTGCTATTCCCTCCCCCGGTCTCTTACTAGCGTTAAATCTGGGTATGTTTTGTCCTTACAGTGAAGATCAGTGGGGTAATCCCACTTTATTTGCCCATTTATGCTGGTGGTCAGTGTAGTGCTTCCTTTCACTGGTGGTCAGCAAAGTGCTGTGTTATGTTAATGGTCAGTGGAGACAGACAACCTTAAATTAGTTGTCAGTAGGAAAATGACCACCTTAAATTGGTGCAGTGCCAAAGAATGCATCTCTGTACACAAAAATTAGAACCTACAAATCAGCATGATCCATGTTGGCTCTTGTGGATCAGTTTACTCATCCATATTCCTAAATGTATTTATATAATATATACAATAAAGAAATATAAATACAAATTCTGACTGAGCGCTAATTAATTATCATTTTTCTTCCTACCTCCATCTGGAAGTGTCCTGTAGACAGGGCTGTTTGTAGAATAATACTGTAGCTGACAAATGATCCATATTACTCTAAACCAATACTCAGTGTAGGGCTGCAGGTTAGTCACAGTATATGATGTTTCTGTTATAGGCTGTATTCAAAAGACAAGAAAAATTACAAAACCGCACAACAAAACATGTTGAATTTTTCAAATGTATTACAAGGGGAAAAGCATTTTACTGAAACTTAGATACATGCAGGGCATGGAAAACATTAGATACATGGAAAACATCCAAAAAAACTACTAATGTTTCAGAAATGCTGAATATGTGAATACATCCATAAATGTAGGGTAGACCCTGTGTAATATACCCATTGTTATTATTGGTACATACATCCCCTTTTATCCCCAAATTGCCATTTATTTGCCAACATTTGGATTTGCTCTTTTCATGTTAAATGTTGGTTTTGTCATATTTATATCTACAGCATGTATAATATTTATTACATTTCACTACAAGATTTGCAAAAGCCACAGTAATGTGTATGTGTGATAATATGACGGACTTGTCACTCTGGCAAGACTTAATGGTGCCTAATGCTGTCTTAAAGGTTTTTTTTTTTCAATGCTTTGTAGCATCAAATGGAGAAAGGAATTCTCCAAAAGTAAAATGCAAACATTCATTTTGAGCGTTACCATTTTGCCATGTTGTATAAACTTCACACTTATGTGATATCATTTTATTCATGAGACTTTGGCGGTTAAATTTTGGGGTAAATATCTGGGGCTGTGCTTATTGTGCAAAAGTGAAATATATATTTTTTTTATTTTTTCACTACGTTTAATAAAACCTAGAAAATAAAAATATTTTTACTCAAATCTGCCATCAAATTAAATCCCTAGAAAACCCTAGAAAAAATACTTATGATATGTTAGAAAAGATGGGAAAAAAATAAAAGAGTTATGGTGTGGAACCCCTAAGAGTCAAGGGTGTTACAGGGAAAAAGGCCTCGGGGACTCAAGTGTTAAAACAACCACACTTAAACACATTCGTATTTATTTGCGTTATTTCTGTCATTTGGAGATGCGGATGCATCCGAATGTACGAATTTATGAAAATTTGTCTTGAAAATCGAATCTTTCCAAAACTGACCCTGTGTAATATACCCATTGTTATTATTGGTACATACATCCCCTTTTATCCCCAAATTGCCATTTATTTGCCAACATTTGGATTTGCTCTTTTCATGTTAAATGTTGGTTTTGTCATATTTATATCTACAGCATGTATAATATTTATTACATTTCACTACAAGATTTGCAAAAGCCACAGTAATGTGTATGTGTGATAATATGACGGACTTGTCACTCTGGCAAGACTTAATGGTGCCTAATGCTGTCTTAAAGGTTTTTTTTTTTCAATGCTTTGTAGCATCAAATGGAGAAAGGAATTCTCCAAAAGTAAAATGCAAACATTCATTTTGAGCGTTACCATTTTGCCATGTTGTATAAACTTCACACTTATGTGATATCATTTTATTCATGAGACTTTGGCGGTTAAATTTTGGGGTAAATATCTGGGGCTGTGCTTATTGTGCAAAAGTGAAATATATATTTTTTTTATTTTTTCACTACGTTTAATAAAACCTAGAAAATAAAAATATTTTTACTCAAATCTGCCATCAAATTAAATCCCTAGAAAACCCTAGAAAAAATACTTATGATATGTTAGAAAAGATGGGAAAAAAATAAAAGAGTTATGGTGTGGAACCCCTAAGAGTCAAGGGTGTTACAGGGAAAAAGGCCTCGGGGACTCAAGTGTTAAAACAACCACACTTAAACACATTCGTATTTATTTGCGTTATTTCTGTCATTTGGAGATGCGGATGCATCCGAATGTACGAATTTATGAAAATTTGTCTTGAAAATCGAATCTTTCCAAAACGAATCGCACATGTCTAGTATCCTACCCCTCCTGTAGTTTTCTGTAGGCAGCCTCTAGTGTGTGGGCCTGCTGGGCACCTCAAACAGCTCTGCTCTGTGCACAGGCAATATACAGCCTAGTAATTATGTCACTGCTGCTTTTACAAGGTAATATCTTGACCTGCAAAGGCATTTGGTGCACACAAAGTGTTTTTCAACAATGAGTGGCTATTGAGAAATATATACTTAAAGGAGAACTATGAGGAGGACTTTTCACTCACCTCATAGTTCTAGCTGACCTGTGGCAATGAGACTGTCACAGGTTGGCTCAGTAGATCGGGAGGTGAGCGAACACATACCGGCGTTCGCTCACCTCTCGATCCTGTCACGGCTCTCTGCCGTGACAGGGGAGGGGCTGGATTCCCCCCTCCTTGCTCCGATCCGCCAGCGCTGACTGGCGGAACGGACGGGGTGGGTACAGCTGGCTCTGCCTCTAGCTCATGATTGTTACGGCTGCCACCCATTGACTACCGCAGCACCCAATTCTTGAAGGGATTTATGCGGTCAGGAGTGCGATGGGACCATGGACTATCAGTATACCACGAGCCGCGGCTCGCGGTATACTGCCGCGTCTCAGTATACCGCGAGCTAGGTGACAGGAGGGCGCTAGTTTGTGTCCTCCCGTTACCCTAAGGAGAACTATGGGGAAAAGCCTTAACCCCATAGTTCTCCTTTAAATAAATATTTTTGTGCCCAGAGTCCAGCTTAAAAGTAAAGGGTGTGGGGGCGTGGCCGAGATGTGAGAAGCAGAGCGGACGTGTCTGAGGGAGCTCCGCCGCCACACTGAGCTTCATCCGGCTTTAATCCTGCAGACTCGGTTCCTGTTCTTCACACCCGAACTCCGTTGGATGTCCGGAGCAGGGGGATATGCCCTCTAGGTCTGGCAAGCGAGGTAATACTCCGAAAGGTGGCTGGAGGAGATCCCAGCGTGCGGCCTCGTGTCCCGCCGCCGCCATCTTGCCGCCATCCCTTGCTCCCTGTGAGCGCTCACGCCGGACCTTGTGCATGGAGGGAGTAGCTGCAGACGCTGCTGAGGTGGCGCTGGCCCCTCCGGAGCAGCCTGTCTCCCCACCGACCACAAGTAAGGAGAGGGCTGAGACAACAGCTATCCTGGAGGCCATAGAGGGCTGTAAAATCGCCCTCACAGCCAAAATAGACCATCTGGCGGTGGAGTGCACATTGATCAGACATGATCTGGACAAAATTCGGGGCAGGATGTCCCAGGCGGAGGCGCGGGTGTCTGGGGTGGAGGACTCGGTACAGGAGCATGCTACTGCAATACAAGACCTGCAACGCACCGTGAAAACGCTGGCGGCAAAGGTAGATGACTCCGAAAATAGAATGCGGCGCAATAATGTGCGCATAGTGGGCCTGCCTGAGGGAGCGGAGGGCCAGAGGCCTGCTCAATTTGCGGAGGCCTTCTTTAAATCTGTGCTGGCCATGGAGGAGCTGCCCCCCACCTTTGTGGTGGAAAAGGCGCATAGGGTGCCCACTGGAAAGCCTGTCCCGGGGGCACCGCCGAGACCTTTTCTGGCGCGCCTTCTCAACTACAGGGATCGGGACAAAATACTGGCGGCTGCCAGAACGCGCCCGGACATTCGCCATGAGAATGCCTCTGTCCACCTATTTCCTGACTTCTCGGCGGAGATTCAGAAGCGGAGGAGAACCTTTGTGGAGGTGAGACGCCGGCTCAGAGAAAGGGGCATCCAATACAACATGCTGTACACAAGTAGACTTAGGGTCCCCCATTCTGGCACGGTTCACATGTTTGATTCGCCTGGATCCGCTGCTGAATGGTTGGATGCGCTGAGTTAATCTGCACCAGCGGCAGTTTCCTGTTGATACCTACCCTATCTGGTCTGCATAGAAAACTTTTGGATTATCCAGATATTGGCTCGGCCTGCCTATGTACTCCTGCACTGATTGCTGGGCGGACGGGCCTACGATGTGGAGGGATGAGGCCGACGACCAGTGGCCGAGCGCTTCTTGATTATCCTGGATGGCTACGTTTCGTGTGGGCCTCAAGTTCTACAGTTGTTATTTTTTGTTTCCAGTTTGCCCCCTTTTTTCTTTTTTTCTTTTATCCTGCTTTTTAATTGATCCGGGGCGGATGCTGCATTGCCCGAGGGGGGAGGGGTATAGTCAACGACCTAAGGAATCACAGGGATGGGGGATGGTGGGTATGTCTTGAACGCACTACCACGGATTTAATATGCTAGACATAGAGGTGTCTTATCCGGTCTTTCACAGCATCTCTCATGCAGTGTGGGGGCAATGGTTCGCTCCCTCTACAGCTGGACACATACGATCTTTTTGAGTTTGTTTCTCTTTTTGATCTTTTTTTCATCGTTGCTGAACACTTGTCCATGTTCCTAGGATACACCCCTTAGTTGCGGTGGGGTATCCCTGACTGTTTTTTGGGGTTTTTGAGTCTAAACTTCTCTGGACTATGTTGTTGTTAAGGTTATTATGTTATCCAGGGAAGAGGGGTTATGTGGTTAAATTTTGGTCCTGGGGGGTTGTGTGTCGCCCAACATCTCACCCACACCCTGAGAAGGAGCGGCATTCATTCATGTGTAATGGCAGATGTGATGGGGTTGGATGACATTAAAGTGCCATCCTGGAATGTACGGGGTCTCAATAACAAATTTAAAAAGTCCATGGTATTTAACTATCTGAAGCAATTGAACCCACATATACTAATGCTGCAGGAAACGCATCTAGATGGGAGTAAGGTGTTGGCGCTGAGACGCCCCTGGATACAGAGGATGGTGCATGCGACCTATTCCACGTATTCCCGGGGCGCCTCGGTGCTCATTAGTAAATCACTGCCTTGTACTGTTCTGCATACTGTCACGGATCCTGGCGGGCGGTTTGCAATTGTGGTACTTGATATTCAAGCAACTCAGCTAGCGGTGGTCAGTGTGTATATACCTCCGCCATTTAATGTACAGATTTTGTATTGAGGGGGGATGGGGGGGACACACTTTTCCAGGGGGGGGTATGTTGATGTTTATACAAGTACTCCCCGTGGTTGGTAAGGGGTTGTACAGGGTTGTTCTGTTGCATTCTATGTGTGCTCTCACGGCTGTGAGTGCAAATGTTGTTAAATGTTGTTATTTGTCACATAAAACTTTAATAAAAATAGATGGCGAGGCAGCATGAAGCCGGCTTCCCGTCCAATCAGAATGCCGGGCGCTGCGTCATTACATTGTGCCCAGCTTCCTGATTGGCCAGCTTCCCGACCAATCAGGAAAACCGGCACCGCATCATTACACGCTGCCCGGCTTCCTGAGTGGCCGGGAAGTCGGCTCCATGCTCTCTCATCACAAGTGACGAGAGAGCATGGAGCCGCTTCCCGGCCTATCAGGAAATCGGGCAGCTTGTAATGACGCGCTGCCCGGCTTCCTGATACAGGAAGCATCGGGCTAGGCATTGGAGCATTTGGGCGAGTACGAGTACTCGCCCAAATACTCGGTATCGGCACCGATATCGATAGTGGTATCGGTGCATCCCTAATAGAAACCATTTAGTACATCCACAAAAATACATGAACATTATAAAAGTATACATATCTTTGATTACTTAGGAAATACTTGACCTGTGGTAAATGTTAATAGCTCGTCTAATTTTAAAGGTGCTTAAGTTACTGGAATTATTTTCTGGCCTACTGCATTTGCATTTGATTTCACACACTGTAAGGCTTGGTTCACACCTAGGTGTAGAGCAAACTTCGCTGGTATGAATGGACTTGCTTCTTTCTGCATTTGTAAGCTGACACTATATTTACATGATTTACATATTGATTGATATGTCTCTATGTTCTTTTACCGGTTTCACCCCACCCTGTTTTGTTTAAAACATCAGGATTTCATCCAGTCTGGCTTATTGCAGAATAGGAGGGTTTAGTTGCATGTCGAGCTTTACACAGGCCACAGGGCAATGTAAATAAGGGGCAAAACATGATCTAATACCACTTAATGGCCACTAGATGGATCTGAGGAGCATAGGAAATATGTATATATTTTATATGCCCTCACCTCCATCTAGTGGCAATAATGCAGTATTACATTGCATTCAATGTGAAAAGAAAATATGAGAATATTAATTTTTGCCTCTATTCGCACAAAACACACATCTATGTTCACATAGATTCACAGGGCAAATGGCTCTGTGCATTGTTCATAAATAGACCCCTAAATTTCTGTAAGAATAGGTTCACACCACAGCGTGCATGTCAGTGAATGATGGATACATTACCTGGGTATATTCCCATTCTCCTGGAATGTTGACATATTTACTTTGAATTATGTATCTTACATCTGATATATTTGCTGCTTTCCATCTTAATGTTATATTGTGTGACCCAAAAGAGGACACAAAAGGAGGCACTGGTTCAATAACACAGTCTGTAAAAGAAAACAATGTTATCTGAATTTGAAAAAAAAATTAATGTATTACATTTTCTAAGATCAAAGGAGAGCAAATTAATGTTGCCATGTGTGTTCTATAAAAAAAAGTTTCCTTTATTAATCATTACCGTATTTTTCCGTGTATAAGACGCTACTTTTTCATAAAAATCTTTATCTAAAAATAGATGTGCGTCTTATACACGGGGGCCGCGGTTTTGAAAGTGCTGATAACACTGCAAACTAGCCTCACGGATTGCAGAGACAAGATAACAGTTCTCCTCCTGTCATAAATCTTTTGAACCTGACGTGAGCTGTTGCTGGGGAGATCGTGTAGACAGGGCCCAGAGCGATAATGTTGGAGCATTCTGTGACCATAAAAATGTCAGAAAGTGAAAAACAACCTGTAAACTCTCTAAACTCATGGTATGGTGTCAAACAAGAGGTGATTGTGAAGTCCTTCAAGAAATGTGGAATCAGCAATGCCATGGACGGAACTGAGGATGATCTTGTATATATAGACAGTGACTCAGCAGACAGCAGTGATGCAGCAGAAGTTGAAGAAACTGATATGTTTGAAGCTAAAAGTGATGAAGAAATCAGTGATGCAACAGAGGCTGAATAAAGTGATTGGCTCAGAGGTAAGTGTGATGCATAATATCATTTAAAATATTGATTTCTGAATTTTGGGTAAGAAAAGTTGGGGGCGTCTTATACATGGCGTCTTATAGACGGAAAAATACGGTAATTTAAATATGTTATAGCCATTTGTAAGATTGTATTAAATATTGAGAGCAGACCTAAGCCCTCAAAAGTATGTTTCTTTTCTTACATTTTGCGCATATCCCGCCCAATTCTGAAACCTCTCTCATCTAGAAACCCAGTGCCTCCATTCAAACCATTCCAGACTTAAACAATGCCAACTGCACTTATACATTTGGTGCCCTTTGTTTAGATTTCTGTCGCTTCTGCATACGCTGCATATAAATAGAACATGTGCCCTAAACACTGCTTTGTATCTAAACACTACAGATAAATTATTAAGCACCCAGGGGGATTTTTGTAATACATTTTTTACATTACTCCAGACACTGGCACACTCAGCAAGGACTAATCTCATTAGGGATCTGATGCATGTCTAATCTGTTTTGCAAGTTGTAATTGATTCAAATTAGCATACATGATAGACATAAATCCCTAAACCTAAACTCAGCGGAAGTAGAAAAAAAACTCCCCTTGCATTGTGGTTCCCCCCCGCGCACTGCAAAGGTTAAATGCTCATTTTTGTCTAGTGTATCATTGAAAAGCACTTTTACTGATCTTATCTCTTTCTCCTGCAGGCGCCTGCTCTTTGTGCGCCTGGTCCCCCCCCCCCCCCCCCCCTTTTTCCCCCAAGCTGCTTCTATTCGGCTCTCTGTCCGTCGGTCGCGCTCTGATGTTATCACGTACCATGCTGGACCAGCAGTCCTGCATTGTAAACGAGGGTGCCTAGGGCCCATCCACAGCCCAGAGCATCAGAGAAGAGCATTGCTGGCTGCCAATGGAGCAAGGGATAAGGTAATTAAAAGTGCGTATTAATGGTACCCTAGGCAGAAATGAACCTATAACCCTTGCAGTGTGGGGAAGCCCTACTACAAGGGTAGTTTTTTTTAGTTCCCAGGAATGCAACTGTAAAGAAAGCCTGTACTAAGGGACCATGCGGTACTAAGGGAGCAATTGCTGAACTATCTTAAAAAAATGCTGGATTTTATGCTAATGCAATGGCATCGGGTTTCTTTTTTAACTTCACTGAAATGACCTATCCTTGCAAATTAGGCATTCTAACTTCATTCTGACTTAACCTGCTATGTATTATATATTCAGAGTCAGGGCCTCAAAAGATGGAAACCAGAGACAGCGTGGAAGCATTTTCATTTAGAAGGAGATCAAAACTGTAGTCTACATGTTTTTAGCGGTACATTTAAATCAGCAAGCTTTTATTTCAAAATTACATTTCTTTGGATACTAAATGCCACATCTAACATGTACTCTGGAACACTGAGCCAACCTTGAGGCAGTAAAAGGAAACCTGTACTGATATAGATGGATATAGATGTTGCCTTTGCTGACCCACTTCTGAGAATGCCAGTTTCCCAACTTCCTCTAGCTGCAACACTTTATAACTCACTGACCCAGTACAAGGCTTTATATTATAGGATAAGTGCACCTTTTCACAAAAAATGAGAAGGTGAACTAACTGACAACACCCTCACCACCAGTCCCCCTCATCTCCATTCTTGCCAGCCTCCAGCTGGACCAATGCAACATAATGCTTGCAATGGTGAACAGTCATTGGTCAGCATGGCCACGTGATCACACTGATCAATGAGAATCCCTTCCATGACCCCATCCTGGAAGAAGACTCAGAAGGGATTTTCATTAGTCTGAGTGGTCATGTGGTAATTCGCCATTGCAAGAATGATGTTGCTACACAAGCTCTGTGGCTGTGCTTTGAAGTTTTAAAGTGCCTGGACCGATTCTGCGGTGGCATGGGTGGAGATGGGTGTTACGGTAGCTAAGTTCAACAAAGACTGGGGGTTTGCTGTCAGTAAATTTTTTCAATTTTTGTGAAAACAGGAATTTCTCCTATAAAAAGTCAAAACTCCTAGTCTACATACTTGCTCTCTGTAGTGGCTTAGGCAATAAAAAGCCATTGGATCAGCATGACTGCCAGAGAACTGGCATTTTTAAAAGAAGAGGACATTATTGCCAGACTATGTATGCCCTCAATATAGCACAAGCCTAAATAAAAGAAAAAAAACATTAACAAAATCATCCTTCAAGCATAAATGTTAGTGATAAAAAAGTTCAAAAATCAATCCCCAGTAATAAGCTTAAGCAAAGCTGACAAGCAATAATGTTCTAAAGCAGACATCTGGCTTCTTCCCTAATGCTGTGCTTAGCCATTTACTTATTTGTATTGTATTATTGCTCTGGGAGTCTATTTGCTAAGATGAGGAAGAGGAAATGAATACACCCAGCTGACAAATGAGCATATTAGAATCCACAAATCCAGTGATAAATAGGACTCCCATGCATTATACACACCTTCTGTGTAGACTTGTGTGTCTCCAAGGGAAGCACTTACATTAAAGCAGGGGACATTACAGGGTGTAATCTGTAGAAATGTATAAAAAATAGCACCATCAAGATCTACTCCAGCTTCATGTAACAAATTGCATGGGTACATGAAAATATTTTTAAGTTAAACATTTTGAAATATAGTAATATACATTTCACAAAAGATTCTGTGCTGGCATGTTCACATATATTTACTGACTGGACATGTACCAAAGCTAACTTTGCCACTACAGTAATACTTTGGTTTACAAGTAACTTGGTTTGAGAGCGTTTTGCAAGACAAGCAAACATTTCTGAAAAATTTTGCTTTGATATACAAGCAAATGTCTTGCAAGAAGAGCAAAATTTTGTAGAAAAGCACCACCTCAATAAGCCTGTAGCAGTGCGAGCGATGAGTCTGTTTAACGACAATGCAATGTCACATTGGATAGATTCCTTGTTAAGGTTTCACGAAATGAAAAAGATTCCATTGAGTCAAGAGATAGCAGTGATTCCGTTACTGATAGTGAAAGTCGTCCTCCGCAATAATCCTCCTCTCTCTTGTCCCTCTCACACCGGCCACAAAAGGTACCAGTAATTGGTTAATTTTTCTTTATATTTTATACGTTATTATATTACAGTACAGTATTGTAATCATTTTATATGAATATTTTTGGGTTGTGGAACGAATCATCTGAATTTCCATTATTTCCTATGGGGAAATTCGCTTTGATATACAAGCGCTTTGGATTACAAGCATGCTTCCGGAACAAATTATGCTCGTAAACCAAGGTATTACTGTAAATGCTTTGAAGGCAATAATAATAATGAGTGATACTATAAACACAATGTACAACAACAATTACGGTAATGCAAACAACATGTAAATAGTACAAATATAGAGATCTAAACATGAGGATATTTCTTAAGCTGACTGTAGAGTCTCTTGATTCTTCTTAGCAAAGCAACCAATTTGAGGATCATTACCAGAATCTGTATAGTGCACTGGACATGCAGAGAGCACAAACAGCAAAAATCATTCACTTTTTCACCCAGTCCTTTAATTAGATTTACAGTACATATATTGTTTCCAGAGGCACTGTATTACCAGACACTGAATGGTCATTATAAGGATTGGTAGATCTTACAGTTGGCTAGAAGATCTGCCTGTCTATAGCAGGTACTCATGCAGACTGAGCTACATGACCAGTATTTCTAGCAACTGGATCTTCATTGGATCTGATGACCTTTTTAAAAAAAGACATTTGTAAAGATTCATATGTTTGCTGCGCAGTTATAACTTGAGGATCACACAAGAGACTGCATACTTGCTAACATTGGTGGTAATCATACAACTGTATCTACCATCCTTGCTAGATGAATAATAGTCAGGTCCCATAATTGTCCTTATTGCATAAGGTATATAGTTCTGGGCAAAAAAGGTTTAAAATGTCCTAATGTGCCCAAATAGCCCCAGGATTGTGTATATACAGTATTTAGATCACATATCCTAGATAAAGAGGAATTTGACTACAGGTGGTAACATTATGTTGGTTTTATATACAGAGATGCTGTTACACTATACAGTTCATTGGTCAAAAGTCTAAAGAACAAGCTCAGATAGTGGCATGCTGCTTAACAGTGCAACAGCTTCAAGCACAGAAGAGAAGACTTTGAGCTCAAGGTTGGACAAGTCAAGTGGCAGTGAGAAAGCCATTGCTAAAATGGCAGAAAAGGAAAAGAGGCGTGCCTGGACCAGGAGACACACACAGTGGATGAGTTGAAGAAAGTCTTAAGGACCTTTGTATCAAAATTTGGAAATACTGGATTCATAACACCGGGTTTTTCTGGATCTTGAAGATGGTTCCTTGGTATGTGACACCAACTGCCAAATATGGAGAAGTGTACAAAGTCACTGCCATGTTGAACTTTAAGGCCTACCACAGCATTTTGCAGCACTATACCCTCTATGCCTAGTTGGTCAAGGGTACATGCTACAGCATGATAATGACCCAAAAGATACCTCCAAGGTATATCAGAACCATTGTACTTTAGAAGAAAAGAACAGGACAATAGGCTTCAAATCATGGACTGACCAGATTACTCTCCAGACCTAAAGCCCCCAAAGCTGCTTTGAGATAAACTGGACATAAGGGCGAAAGCAGCTCAACCTACGAATGCAACACATTTCTTCTGCAGCGGAGTTGGGAAGAACTTTCTAAACAATATTTAACTTCCATTGCATAGAGAAAGCTACCAGTGTGTTTGGCTTTCTATCTGCAAAAGGAAACGTCTTAAATGAATCAAGCATTTGGATTTAATTTTGTAAAACAAAATTATTCCATGCTTTCATCTTTAGTTAACCACTTGAAGACCAGGTATTAAACCCCCTTCCTGGCCAGGCCATTTTTCAGTATTCAGCGCTGCAGTACTTTGATGTTTATTCAGTCATGCAACGCTGTGCTCAAATTGATTTTATACAATTTTTTGGGTCCCCTTCATCAGGCTTGAAATTACATATAATAAACAGATGTGTTCTTCACTTCAATATGGTGTGCTGGTGACATCTTTAACAAACATCAGCTAAATAGACACCAAACATGTCAAGCCCCTAACATTGCACACGCCCGCAAAATTGCAAAAAACGACCACACCCAAAATTGGCCATAGGAGACGATTTAAAAGCTTTTACTGCTCATCAGTTTAGTGTTATCACTGATTAATGGCCCCAGAAATATTGCTCATGATCTGAAGTTCACGGTGATATGTAACATGTGCGGCACGATGGGCGCAATCGTAATTTTTGCACATTTGCGCACCAGTCGCATGTTTTTGTATGTATGTGGGGGCGGGGACTTTTCATTTTTTATTTTATTTTATTTATATGTGATTTTATTTTTTTATGCTTGTTTAATTTTCTAACTTTTTTTTTTACACATTATTGCTATCACATAAGTGATAGCCAATTTACATGACAGGTCCTCTTTATGGAGACATCAGGGGTCTCCAAGACTCCTAATGTCACCAAGGGACCTCCAAAGAAGCTGATGCAGAGATCTGCTTCACCAGCTTCTCCCCAGCTTCTGTAGTCAGAGAGTGACAGCTGGAATACGGAAGTGATGTAATATATATCACTTCCTGCATTCTGACACCAGAGAGGAAATCAGAGCGAGATCATGTACTGATCTCCCTCTGATCTCTGGTGACAGGGCCGCCGTGTCGATCCCGGCCCGTACCGGGCACTGTGAATCTCAGGACTGGCGGCAACACGCGGGGGGGAGGGCGCACACCCACACAAAATACAAGCGATTGGGCGTCTCCATCGCCGGCTGTTTACAGGGGAAGAACTTCTCAAAACACCCATCACATCTACAAGGCTCCCGTCTGGCCATTTAGGTATGGCCGCTGGACGGGAGGCGGTTAAATACATTTTTTATTGACATATGAAAAAGTTACATCTTTAACAATGCACATTTTTGCTTATAATAATAATAATAATAATAATAAATATGTTTACAGAACATATTATGCTTAACAAAAGTTTCAGTTGGTCTGCATCATGTTAACCAGTATATGCATCAGTCTGCTCTGCATAGTGATATGAAATCATCTTACCTAGATTAGCTAAACAAACATATTTTTATTTTAACTTACAAATTTTTTTTCTACTTCCTTGTCCACAAATTATGTAATCCTGTCCAAGTGTTGCATCCTGGGAAGGTTACATCAGCAAAGCAATGCTGGGGTGTATCTGTTTGTAGATTGCCATTACTAAACAGTTCTAAAGGTGCCTTTGTTGTCATTTTAAAGATGAGGGTAAAGTTCCTCTTTAAAAAGAGGGGGGATAGGGAGCTAGAAAATAAGGGCCAAGGAAGGGAAAAATAAAAGGTGGGGATGTGGCCAGCTGCTCCTGTGGGCTGACAGAAGTGGACCAGTTAGGGAACTCTATCAAAGGGATCCCGAGCGGACCCAGCCATGATCTCACGGCTGGCTCCGCCCAGTTGTAATGACAGATCAGCATCCCTGATCAAATGACCTGGGGACGCTGATCTGTCATTAAACAATAACAACTGGGCTAGCAACCGTTAGCTCTGACCAATTTTTTTTTTAATTTAATTTATTTATTTTTTTCTTTAAAATATATTTTTCAAATGTTCCTATTTATTTACATTTTTAAAATAATTTTTGAACCCTTTTTTTTTTTTCTTCATCTGATTTATTTTCTATTCTAATAGCCGAGCCGAATGCCCTATGAAATCAACCGTACTGAGTGTTACCCATAGCAGCCCCGTCAATGAAAAGAGGAGCTGAAGAGAGTGGCAAAGCGGGGGATGTAGACATTCAAAACATCCGGAAGTTTGCCGCATATAAAAATTGGAGTTGTGTGTATCTGCAAAATTCCACAAATGGGTGCCAGACCAGGTAAGTATAGCCTCTCTTCCTTTACAGGAGCTTTTTGTTTTACATTTATTTTTTAGCGACAGGGTCATTTCTATAGTAGCAGAGAGAAAAAATGGGTCTGCTTCCCTGCCAGACAAGGCTGTGATGTAGCAGAGCTGAATAAATCTCAGACCTGAAAGGATAGCAATATGATAAAACAGCTCCCATGTATGTATTTTTTTCTGTGTATTTAGTGTTTAGCTGAGGCCTGATTCACACTGAGCATTTTGTAGCGCTTTTTCTGCTATAAACAAACACTAAAAAAAATATGGCCCCCAAAAATTCTATTAATTTCTATTGCCCTGTTCACATCTGAGCATTTTGTCACAATAAGCAAAACTCCTGGAAAAAGTACATGAGCTTTTTCTTGGCATATTACAGCTCGGTATGCACCCATAGACTCAATAGGAAATGTGTTTGCTGTGTTTTTGCACGTTTTTGTTCGCTTTTAGTGCACGCCTCTCCATTAACATCAGTAAGCTACAATCTGCTCACAAAAATGCGCGACTTGATTTATTCACGTAAAAACGCACACAAATTGTGCAGAAAATGCATAAAAAACACGCGTAGAAACTCGCAAAAACGCTGTCGCCTAGGTGTGAACCCAGCCTAAACAGAGATTACATCTGTGGCATAGATTTAACTGGGGATGTGTATATAATAGGCAAAGTGTAAGACTAAAAAAATTAAAAGAATAAAACACCTGACTTTAGCTAGCTAGATGACCTTTGGACTGTAGAGCGGGTTGAGAAGGAATCTTATTAATAATGATGTTTGTTTGACACCAGCAGCTCGACTATATTGATCTATTGTGACCTTTCCAGGTGCAGTCGGCTTTGGGGCCTTTCATTTATAAATAAGTAATGTACTGCCTGTAGAGGAATGGACTAGCCAAATGTATGTACTAGCAAAGACATATCTATTAACGGTGACAAACAAAATGAATGACAGGAAAAAGAAGTTCCTCACAAGTGGTCTTAGTGACCTTCTTTATGTACTGTAGGTACCGAAGACATGGAGAATGGAGGAATAAGAGATCAAGATACCATAGGGGAATTGTGTAAATTCATGATATGACAGTGTAGAATAATGTGTGGGATTAATACTAGAGCAGACAGTAATGATGAGATATTGGCATACATCCCAAATTTCTGAGATGAGAAAAAGGGACACCTTCTAGCACACTGTATGTAGGCAATGGACAAACCCCAGTTATGCGAGCCAGTATGAATTTATATACCAAAAATGATAGCTTAAACTTAGAATTGTTGATTACCACCATTACTTTTGCTTTATGCTGGCTTTCTGAAAAAGCAAACAAGATCATTAGGAGATAGGGTGAAGGTTTTAGTGCACAATAACACTTTTGGTAGTTAAATTGTATCTTTTCAAAAATACCTGTACGGACCACAAAGAGGGATAGAGGGATTTGGTTCCAAATGAGAGACAGTTCCTCCAAAGGAGGGACAGTTAGGAGCTATGTGTTAGGCGCCAGTCTCAAGTGCAGCAATTTAACTACCATACAAATCTACTACAGGAGCAGAGAGTAATATTTAACATTAACTATTCTGAGTTCATATTTTCCATCTTCCATAAAGAGGAACTTCACCCTCCCAATGAAAATGTAATTTTTCCTCCACTTACATTTGCTGTTCTTTTTAAATATACTTAAAACCCAATGAATCGAGCATTGTCCACTTCTTTCTTATCACTTTCTCCTACAGGTCCCAACCCACATCGACAAATACGTCTTTACGTCATGGGGAGCCAGCTTTCTCTTCTTGGTTCCTGTAGCCAATCCCCCAATGACATGGCACCAGATTTTGTGCATGTGCAGACAGAGATCAGGCACTGTGTCTATTTAAATATTGTGCAATGAATGGCGGATAGTAATGCCTTCTAGGATACCGATGTCACTTATCTCAGGAGGCATTACTTCGCCCATTTATAGAACCATATGTGAACAGACAGGGCACCATATCTGCATATGCGCAAGATCAGGTGCCACTGTTTACTAGACATGTGCAACAGCAAAAAAATGTGTTTCTTTTCGTTTTGTTTTGATTCGGATTTTGCTTTATTTTGTTTTTCGGAATTCGGGTCCGAAAGTTTCGGAATTCGGATTCGGGCCAAATTTGTTAGCGGTAATCCGTAGAAGAAAAAACTTTTTTTTTCTTCTCAAACGTCACTTTGCTGCAACGAAATTTCGTCCAAATAACGAAAGTTCGTCCAAAAAAAACAAATCGGAAATTCGAAATCAGAAATTCGGATTTGTTTGCATTCGTTATATCTGTAATTCGGATACATACGAATCTCATGTCCTAGTTATATGTCCTAATCACATGTACTAGTCAACTAGTACCAGACTTCCAGGAAGTAAAATATATTAATTTGCCCATAATAAAAATGGCCACTGTGAGAAGAATGGGGAGATGATGTAAATAAGGTATGCAAAGAATAAAAAGTCGGCTATTCTATATATGTATCTATTTCAATTTGCAATAGCAAACTAGCTATTGCACCCACCCACTGCTGCAGTTCTCCATCAGGTCCCCACTAGTGTACAGCTGATTTCAGCCAATATACGGCTGAAATCAGCCATACCAGCCTGAAGTGAATAGCCAAACAGCGTTCGGCTCACTTCACTTCAGGTCGGTCTTTCACTCGGCTGCCTACGGCAGCTTAGTGAATAGACCCCTTAGGGATATAAAATGGACCATTCTCCACTGCAGTAATTGTGCCTTAGATATGAGATGGTTGCTACCCAACCCTAATGTCTATGTGTATTAGCAGATCTCAACAGACAATCACACCAAAATTGTGGGAAATAGCAATTTGCTGTCTTGGATATTTTTTACTCAGTTGCTATTATTTTCCATGTGATGAACTTGAGCTTCCTGCCTGGCCATAAACATGTATGCTCATGTAATCTGACCATGAATTTTTATTAAAAAAAAGAAAACTTTCTCAAAATGATCTTTCTAATGTTCTGATGAGATTTTCATATAAAGGTTCAGATGAAAATCTACCAGTGTATGGCCAGCTTAAGTTTAATTAAACTAATAATGACTACACTGTTATTAATTAGTATGGGGTTTCAGATCATTATTTTACTTTGCATCATTTTTTTTGCATTATATTAAAGCAAACCTCTTTGAAAAATGTGACGGTGGCCATTGCTGTCCTCCTTTTGACATATTTAGTGATTGTTAGTGACTTTCAGGTGGATCCTCTGGCTTCAATACTTTCTGTGTCAATTACCCAACCTGTCTGGGGCCAGTAACTCAGAAATTACTGAAGCAGAGTGTCAGCATGACAGCTGGGCAACTGGAATTTTTAGGAGAGTTTAGGAATGGTATCCTACACATTTCTCTCACTAGAGGTTTGCTTTTAATAAACACAGCAAGTGAAAATAGAAGAAAACCGTCCATGATATCAACAAAACAATCAAAAGGTAACAAGCAAGTAATGAAGTAATGACTACAGAAGGTCAGGAAAAGAAAAAAAATACTGAAAAATACATAATACTGAAATAATAATACTATATTAATACTAAAATACATATATAAGAACACAATTGCTAAAGATCAAGAGCTCGGGCACAGACATGTGTATATATTAAAGCTCCTGGTCATGCTCTTGCACTTGTAGTAAAGCATGTACACAACATGCTAATGTGCATGTTTTGTGGATACCTAAACATGAGCCAGACAGGCTATATAAATTATTGTATGAAGAGCACAGTTGCAGAGAGATCTTTTGGCAAGTCCCGATACCTTCATATGTCCTAACCTCATCTACTGAACCCTTTCATTATTGACCCAGCTCATGCTGTCTCCGGCTAACTCAATGCCCTGATGTCCTTGCCCTTTCCTCCTGCACTCATTGGTGGTCTAACCCGTAACCAGATTTTGCCTCTGCAGCCATCACTGTGTTACAATTGGATTTCTCCTGTCTACTCTGTTGGCTACAGCCTGGCCTTGTGTGTTTTTATAATCTGTTGTTGATCATGGCTTGAGCTTACCTACTTTACTTTAAGTACTTTACTGTCTCCTAATTAAATACTGCTCTTCCGGCTTATTGGTGGTCTGGATGTGGCGTTCACACGTAAATACAACCTCAAATGAACAACAACACATGACATATTACACTGTATTATTATTTTTTTTACAAACATAACGCCAAAATGGAGAAGTTATGTGTGACAAACTAAGTACACCTTATGATTCAATAGTTTGCTTCTCTAGCCGGGGAATGACAGTTGAGGAAACGGAAGTGATGCAATCAGCAGGTCTTCTGGCTCCATTCAGTGAGGAGGAGATTAAAGAAAAGATGTTCACTGGTCTCCCTCCACCTACCAACACCTGCAATGCTGGTCCTGGGCCTAAGCCCACAGGAGGGTTAAATTGTTTGGAAACTGCCTGATAACCCTTCGCAGATTGATGGGCTTCCCAGATCATTGCTGATGTCTTGTCTCTTTGGCATTGTGTTAACACACACCTGAATGCTTCAGACCAGTAAACTGCTAAAACTTTGGCTTGAGGAGGTCACACTTGCTAATGATCAATTAATCAAAGACATTTGAGTGCAACACCTAGCTGCTACTTAGCCCCTTAATTCCTATGGAAGCAGTAAGGGTGTACTTAGTTTTTCACACATGACGTCTCCATTTTGTTATATATATATATAATAAAGGTTTGAAAATGTATTAACCTTCTCCAGTTTTCAGTTTAGTTCCAGGGCATGGCCTGGGGCCAGACCGCACAACTTCACGGTATTTAATTGACAGATTAGTCATGGATCAAAATCAACTGATTGAGACCCTTTAATTGAAATGACGAGGGAAATAATTTCATTGATAAATTATTCATAAGAACAAATTATGGGAGTTGTCTTCCTTTGTCTCCTGGAAAGAAGTAAAGTGTATAAAATACACAAAAATTTTACTTTTAGTTTTGAATAGCTTAGGGAATAGTTAAAATTCCTATAAGTTTTTTTTTGTACATGTCCTTTTGGGGAGATTTCCCTTCACGTCCTGCCCTGAAGACACAACAGGAAATGAGTGATAATCTCCAGGGTGACAGGAATCCTCCGTTAAACAGTTGTCAGAAGAACAGGTGTCCTCTCTGCAACATTTTGTCTCACCTCCTGCTACTGTAACAACTATTAAATATAACATTTTGAATTTCCCATAATTACCAAAACAGGGTGGGTGAATCTGACCAGCGTGGACAAAAAGCATTAAGTCCTAACCCTTTCCCACCCTCCCATTTTTTCCAAAACTAAAAAGAAAACAAGTTTTGGCTATTGTTAACTTAACAAAACAGTCCACGAGACAAAAAGCACAGCATGCTTCTGTATTTTTTGAATCTGCTTTTAATTTGGCTGCCCAAATAAATAGATATGTTCAATCACACATTCAAATGCAATATACAGGATAATCCTTAACTCGATTTCTGTTAATTGAGCACGCCTTGTAAAAATAGGAAAATATGAGGAAATGCTAACTCACCTGGCCATATGTCTGTAAAAGTAGACCATCTCCAATGATTAACAGAGCAACTGTGCAGAGAATACTGTACATAATTTCTACCCGCTTTAAGTTCTACTTTTAGGTTCCCAAATCACCCCAGGAGTACATTCAAAAACTATATATAACTGTGGATCAACCATAGACAGGCAAGATCACCAAATACAGCTCCTGTAGATAACGTCAGATTCCTCTTGGGTCGTCATTGACGCTACAAAAATAAAAGTTCTTCTTTTCTTTTATACATTTGTATGCAATTCCTGTACATCTAGACAGTATCTAAAATTGGGCTGCTAAAATTCTACACAAAAAAAGCTATTCTTCACCGATAGTTAGACCTTTCTGATAAATCCCAGGACTGAATCTGTTTCCTGTGTTTTAATCTTATTGTACACAGTCACACCCTCTCATGACTAAAGTTCCCTAGGTAGTCTGACATAAAACAATTTATCGGCCTTGCTAGTTATTCATCAATCCACCTAGTGTCGTAGATTTCTTTGTAAGTTTTAACAACTGGACGCAACCCAAGGAAAACGTACTTAAGTAAAGCGGAAATATTGATAATTTATTCAGCTTTATGAGCACCAACAATAAAGACTTAATTGCTTCTTTGTTCAGCATATTCATGTACAAAAACCTTTCTGCTATTTGTGGTACATGGTGTGTATGGCGTATATACATTAATTTATATTACCAAGCCAAATGTGCAAGTTTGTGAAATGCTCTATGGATACTTCAGCCAAAAACCCTCTAAATGTCTATGGCTATGTATATCTGGGCAAAATTTAAAAAAAAAAAAAAATTGTACTTATCGGCAATACATGCACATTTCCTCATAATTTATCTCTTTAAAAAAGTACTGAAAAATATATGTTGGTCCTGCCAGAAATTTAGTGAGTTCCAAACATCCTGTAGTGATCTGACAATGCTGTCTTTGCTGTGCTTAAACCCCAAGCAGTGTTGTTGTCCTTGCCTGAGTTTTCCCCTGCTGCATAAAATAATTCTTCCTCCTGTTATGGAGATAAAGAGAGTATTCTTTAGACGGTCATGCTCAGCTTGGATTAACCACACTGCTTGAGATTCCAGTGCAGCAGAGGCAGCTTTGTGAGCTCACTACAGGATGTCAGGGCCATCTTAAACGCAGGGCAAAAGGGGCAGTTGCCCCGTGCCCGGTCATTGCTGTGGGGCCCAAAGCAGCTGCCCCTAGAGCCCGCAAATAGGGTTGCCACTTGTCTGGGATTCATCCAGGCAGTCTGGGTTTTGAATACTCTGTCCGGATTTCATGGTAGCTGAAACCTGGGCACAAGATGTCAAGTAGACAGGGGCAACCATGGGGCCCCGCAGTTCCTGGTTGTAAACAGCCGCACACCTTACACAGGATGGGTCTGCAGCTGTCTCACTCCCTTTCCTGGCTGTCTCTCCTCTCTCTTTCCTGGGTGTCACTTCTCACTCTCTCTCTCTCTCTCCTGGCTGTCAATCCTTGCTCTCTCTCTCCTGGCTGTCTTTCCTCTCTCTCCCCTGGCTGTCTTTCCTCTCTCTCCCCATGGCTGTCTCTCCTTGCTCTCTCCCCTGGCTGTTTCTCCTTGCTCTCTCCCCTGGCTGTCTCTCCTCACTCTCTTTCTTGGTTGTCTCTCCTCTGTCTTTTCTGGGTATCCCTTCTCACTCACTCTTTCTGCTGGCTATCGCTCCTTGCTCTCTCACCTTGCTGTCTTTCCTCTCTCTCCCCTGGTTGTCTCTCCTCTCTTTCTCTCTCCTGGCGGTCTCCCCTTGCTCTCTCTCCTGGCTGTCTTTCCTCTCTCTTCCCTGGCTGTCTCTCCTCTCTTTCCCCTGGCTGCCTCTCCTTGTGCTCTCTCCCAGCTGTCACTCCTCTCTCTCTCCTGGTTGTCTCTCCTCCCTCTCTCCTCTGGCTGTCTATCCTCTCTCTCTTCTGGCTGTCTTTCCTCTCTCTTCCCTGGCTGTCTCTCCTCTGTTTCCCCTGGCTGCCTCTCCTTGCGCTCTCTCCTGGTTGTCTCTCTTCACTCTCTCTCTCCTGGTTGTCTTTCTTCACTCTCTCTCTCTCCTGGTTGTCTCTCTTCACTCTCTCTCTCCTGGTTGTCTCTCTTCACTCTCTCTCCTGGCTGTCTCTCCTTGCTCTTTCTCATAGCTGTCTCATCTCTCTCTTTCCCTCTCTTACCTGGCTGTCTCTCTTTGCTGTCTCTCCTGGTTGTCTCTCCTCGCTCTCTCACCTGGCTGTCACTCTTTGCTCTTTCTCCTGGTTGTCTCTCCTCACTCTCCCCTGGCTGTCTCTCCTTGCTCTTTCTCCTGGCTCTCTCTCTCCCCTGGATGTCTCTCCTTACTCTTTCCCCTGCCTGTCTCGTCTCTCTCTATCTTTCTCTCTCTCACCTGGCTGTTTCTCTTTGCTCTCTCCCCTGGCTGTCTCTCCTTGCTGTCTCTCATCTCTCTCCCCTGGCTGTCTCTCCTCCCTCTCTCCCCTGGCTGCCTCTCCTCACTCTCTCCCCTGGCTGTGTCTTCTCTCTCTCCCCTGGCTGTCTCTCCTCATTCTCTCTCCTGGCTGTCACTTCTCTCTCTCTCTCCTGGTTGTCTCTCCTTACTCTCTCCACTAGCTGTCTCTCCTTGCTCTTTCTCTTGGTTGTCTCTCCTTGCTCTCTTCCCTGGCTGTCTCTCCTCACCCCCTTTCCTTGCTGTCTCTCCTCTCTCTTTCCTGGGTGTCACTTCTCACTCTCTCTCTCTCTCTCTCTTCTGGCTGTCTTTCCTCTCTCTTCCCTGGCTTTCTCTCCTCTCTTTCCCCTGGCTGCCTCTCCCTGCGCTCTCTCCTAGCTGTCACTCCTCTCTCTCTCTCCTGGCTGTCTCCCCTTGCTCTCTCTCCTCCTGGCTGTCTTTCCTCTCTCTTCCCTGGCTTTCTCTCCTCTCTTTCCCCTGGCTGCCTCTCCCTGCGCTCTCTCCTAGCTGTCACTCCTCTCTCTCTCTCCTGGCTGTCTCCCCTTGCTCTCTCTCCTCCTGGCTGTCTTTCCTCTCTCTTCCCTGGCTTTCTCTCCTCTCTTTCCCCTGGCTGCCTCTCCCTGCGCTCTCTCCTAGCTGTCACTCCTCTCTCTCTCTCCTGGCTGTCTCCCCTTGCTCTCTCTCCTCCTGGCTGTCTTTCCTCTCTCTTCCCTGGCTTTCTCTCCTCTCTTTCCCCTGGCTGCCTCTCCCTGCGCTCTCTCCTAGCTGTCACTCCTCTCTCTCTCTCCTGGCTGTCTATCCTCTCTCTCTCTCTTCTGGCTGTCTTTCCTCTCTCTTGCCTGGCTGTCTCTCCTCTCTTTCCCCTGGCTGTCTCTCCTTGTGCTCTCTCCTAGCTGTCACTCCTCTCTCTCTCCTGGTTGTCTCTCCTCACTCTCTCTCCTGGTTGTCTCTCCTCACTCTCTCCCCTGGCTGTCTCTCCTTGCCCTTTCTCCTGGTTGTCTCTCCTCACTCTCCCCTGGCTGTCTCTCCTTGCTCTTTCTCCTGGCTGTCTCTCCTCTCTCTCTCCCCTGGGTGTCTCTCCTTACTCTTTCCCCTGGCTGTCTTGTCTCTCTCTCTCTTTTTCTCTGTCACCTGGCTGTCTCTCTTTGCTCTCTCCCCTGGCTGTCTCTCCTTGCTGTCTCTCATCTCTCTCCCCTGGCTGTCTCTCCTCTTTCTCTCCCCTGTTTGTCTCTCCTTGCTCTTTTCTCGTCTCTCTCTCTCTCTCTCACCTTGCTGTCTCTCTTTGCTCTCTCCCCTGGCTGTCTCTCCTTGCTGTCTCTCATCTCTCTCCCTAGCTGTCTCTCCTCCCTCTCTCCCCTGGCTGCCTCTCCTCACTCTCTCCCCTGGCTGTCTCTTCTCTCTCTCCCCTGGCTGTCACCTCTCTCTCTCCTGGTTGTCTTTCCTCCCTCTCTCCACTGGCTGTCTCTCCTTGCTCTTTCTCTTGGCTGTCTCTCCTCTTGTGGTGGTCTTTCTTTGAGTGGCCTTTGGAAGTGGGATACGTGTGGCCTTTGCTTCCATACAGCATTTGCATGTCATGAGCATTCGGCAGGGCAGTACAATTATATCTTCTGATAAGCCTCTCTTTATGTTATCCTTTATTGCTTCTGGGTTTCGGTGCCCTAGTCGTCTGTGCCATAGATGGATTATGAGTTGCTGTCTTGACTTGTTCGTCTGTGGTGATGAGTCTGTATAGGTGTTCATCCAATTTTCTTTTTGCAAGGATTTGCTTATTGTTTCAGATTGTACATTTATCACCTCAGAATTGAGAATTGAGAGTGAGACCGTTATTAGCAAGTGTCTTCACTGATAGAAGGTTTCCTTTTAGGTCTGGGACATACAGTCAATTTTTCATAAGGATACTCGGCTTGTCCCCTGACAGTGTGATGCAGTTCAGGAATCCTTGACTGTTACCTTCAGCATTAATACTTTTTCCATTGCTAGGAATACTTTGTCCTTTCCACTGAAATAAATTTCTATGAAAAAGGTCTCATCACTAGTCATGTGGCTTGTTGCACTTGAGTCAATACATCTGCTAGAGTCTTCTAGCAGGTCCCGGCCAATGAATAACAACTGGGTGGGGCCAGCCGTGACGTCATTGTTTAATGGCAGTTCAGCGTCCCCAGGTGATCTGTCATTGTAACTGGGCGGCTCCACCCATCTGTCAGATGCAAGGCTTTTTTTCGGCCTGCTTCGGGTTCTACTTCGGCTAAGTCGAGCCAAAGCATATACCCAAGGCTTGGCTGAGCTGCTTGGCCAGCTTCAGGAGCTGTACGGGCTATACTAAATAGCCCGTACAGCAGCCCTTCGGTTCTACTGAAGCGAAGGGCTCCGGTGGCCAAAGAAGCTACGGCTTCTTAATTTTTTCAGTCAAAGAGTGACTACAGCCAATCAGCTGCAATCACTGACTGGGTATTCAAGTAGCCTGCTCTCAGGGATGTCTGAATACAATAGCCATCAGCAGGAGATTCACCATCCACCCTGTTCGGCATGGATGAGGGAATCATGCGGTTTTCTCTTGTTCAGCCCATGTCTATGGCCATTTTTACACTATAATCAATTTTCTCTGGTTGATGTCTCTGTAATTATTGATATGGGTTAGTGATTTAAATAAAGAGCCATGTGCTTACTGCATATTGTGAGGGTGCATTTATGTACTGAATCATGCTCCCAGCATTAGCCCTCCTTTATAAAAACTATGCTGTGCAATGTTTGCCTTGTCAGCCATACCTATTAAAGTTAACGTGAAGTCAGAATCTGCATGCTTGTTCCAGGTCAGTAGGGTAATTAACATCTGTGCATTCATTAACTCAGTAACTCAGTAACATGTGCTTTTTAATGTAGCTGCCAATTGTAACAAAAAATAGGGCATGTCTCACGAAAATAAACCACTGCAAACCACTAGATGGCACTGTTAACAATAAATAAGCATACAATAGCAGAAATTAAAAGAACCATTCATTAAAACAACCATTCAGCAAGTGTGATCAGGTTCCCAAATGCTGCACTTGGTTTTTCTAACTAAAAAAAAAAATCCAGTAGAAAAAAGTATTTTAAAAGTGTGACTTTAAGTCCGATACAGATGCTAATTATTTTAAGGGCCCATTTACTTCTTTGCATTGCTTTAAGGCAACGCATTTAAATGAATGGGCTGCCAACCCACCCTAATGTGCCAACAATCTGACAAAACCTTTTTGTTGTAATGCAATGCACAGCAGTGCCCTACCATGTATTTCAGCATGCTACGACACATGTGCATTGCTTTAGTGCATTGGGGTGCCATTGCACCACTTTTCGGTGCACCACCTTGCACCTATTTTCATTATACTACATTTATTGTGGATGTTACTGTTTATCCACCTTGTGAATTCTATCAGAAAGGGATTTTTAACAGGCAATGCCATTTTGCTCACTAAAATATTCAACCACTGTGCTTGGAACTTCTGCCAAGTGGCAACTGTCACCTACCTCAGGCCCCCTAACCCACAAACTTCACCATCATTTAGCCGCATCGTAGCTGTATTCTGAATCAACCTAAAGCTAAACTCCAGTTATAACTTTTTATGCATCCTTAAATTGGTCCAGCTTGGCCCAGTTCGGCCCAATGTAGGTATGCATATGTTATTCCTGAGAAGCCCATGAGTATCCTATAGCCTATAAAGCACTGTAGTAGCCGGACTCACTACTGTGTTTTGCAGTGATCTTTCTGCTGAGCTATAGCGCTGAGTTGAGCAGCGTCCCCTCTGCTCTGAAAACCCAGGGGGTTGCTCACTCAGCACCGAGGCCATTCAGAGAATGCCTAGGTTTTTTTCTATCAATGAATACCAGACGTTTTCTGAATGGCCACTGTGCCAAGTGAGTGACTGCCAGTGTATTCAGAGCAGAGGGGAAGTGCTTAAGACAGTGACAGAACAGGGACTCAGAAGATTGCTGTGAGACTAGCTCCAGCTACTACACCGCTTTACAGGATTCCCATGGGCTGCTCAGGTTTGACATATGTATACTTACATTGGGCCGAACAGGACTGCAAGTCAAATCTGGAGTTCAGCTTTAAAGGATCACGGTGATGGGCATTATTTTCCTGCATTTGTTGCACATTTGGAATGCATATCAACCACAGGTTAACAAAATCTCCTTAACTTTAATTGAGTAGTATACATGGGGGGGGGTTTATCAAACGTGGAGCAGACAAAATCTGGAGAGGATTTGCACTGCAACCAATCAGCTTCTCTGTCTCATTTTCAAATCTTACCTGAGCAAACTGAAGTCGGATGCTGATTGGTTGTTATGGGCAACTGCTCCAGATTCTGTCTGCTCCAGTTTTGACAAATTCCCCTCACCATTGTATTTAAGAGGCTGTGTCTGACCTGTTTTGCATTGCCCTGCATTTCTTTAGATGCAGCATGTCCTATTGAGGTGCATTCGAACTGCAGGTAAAGAAGGTCAAACTGCAGCTTTTTCTTCTCAAACTCTGCATTTGCCATTCAAACTCATGCATTTGTGTTTAAATAGCAAATACAATGTTTCACAAGAACTCCCGTTGACATAAGCCCTAAAAGTAGGGTGGAGGTCCAAAATAGCAGACCTGGCCAGACCTACAAAAGTGATACAAATCTCCTTGCACTGGTCATCTCATTAGCAGCTCATTGATTTAACTGTGCTGCAAATGAGGTTACTGTGAGTAAGCAGTTAAATCTCACTCAGGTATCCCTAGCCCACACTTGATGAAAGTGGAAACTCCCTATAATAAAAAGGTAAACGAGGAATGGGAGTGTTATGCTGTTTCTAATAACAATAATCTCCAGTATGCAGTAACTATCTTATTTCCTTTGATGGTGTTTTTTCTTCATCTTAAAACTCCACTCTGGGGAAAATATGAACCCCCCACCCTCCATTACTCCCTCACACCACCCTCTAACCCATTCTTCAGGGTTCTGTATGCTTCCTTACCTTGTAGAGCAAGTTATACTCTCTCTCCAGGTCCCTCGCTAGTGCCATTCCTGGTTGAGGAAGACCCCTAATCCAGTGCTGCAAATGGTCCCTCATTAGTTCCCTTACCATTTCCTTTGAAATACTTCACTCTTGAAGACCCTGCTGATGGACAGCCAATATTAAGTGGCCATGTCCTGCAGGCAGTGAGACTGACACCCCAAGAAGGACCCCAAAAGGATGTAAACAAAGAAAAGAAGGACGACTTGGTACAGGAGCATCACATGCTGTGTAATCTTGCTTTTGATGGGAGTGACCATGGCAGCCATCAGGGGGGTACAGCCGATACTCATGTAAGGGGCCCGGGCAGCCTGGGGGGTCCCTTACATGACTATCGGCCGACGACGAAGGGCGAGGAGGCGGAGGCCTGGCCCTAGCACCGCAGGGCCCCAGCATTGCCGCTCCAGCGGTTTTGAGACAAGCTAGGGCCCCATCAGCGACGCTGCTCGTCTGATGTCAGACTGGCAGGAAATTACGTCACGTTAGTGACATGACGTCACTTCTGGACGGTCCGGCTGCAGACGAGGCCATGTGTGCAGGTAAGAGGAGCTAGGAAGGAAGGAAGGAAAGGAGGGAGGGGAGGGATGCAGCCCTGACCAGCCCACCTGAGACCCCTTCAGAGCCCACCATAGACAGTCTCAGATGGGCTGTGCATCATCTATGGTGGGCTCTGCAGGGTCACTCTCAGGTGGGTCCTGCGTCCAGCGCGTCACTAAGCCCTGCGTCCAGCGTGTCACTAAGCCCTGCGTCCAGCGCGTCACTAAGCCCTGCGTCCAGCGGCGTGGTGGGGGGCCCGGCCTAAAGCCATGTAAGGGGCCCCAAAATTTCTGATGGCTGCCCTGGGAGTGACATCTCGTTGTATCAGCTACACAGGGAGTGATTCCATAGGGACAAACGGGCAGCCTCTTAGAGATCCTGCCACTGATGATTTCAACAAATCACCTGCAGCAGGATCACTAGGGACAGACTTGCCCATTTGATATCAGTTCAACTCTGTGCAGCAATAGGGGAATTTTGCATGCATAGTAATGAATGACGCTATATGTAGCTATCTATAAAGAAAATTAAATGTTAGTGTCTTTATAACCCCTATTCTACACCAGTTCTATTACTATAGAGTTCTATACCAGAACTCTATAGTAAGGTATGAGTTGAGAGCCTGAAGCTTTTAAGAGAAATTAAGTTTAACATCCTTTTCACAGCAGTTAGCTCAAGGTGGCCATACACTAGTAGGTTATCAGTCGGAAATGTTCATATCTGCCACAAACCTCCGTTTGATTATAGCTGGAATGCCCCATCAAGCATAGTCAAATGTCGATTTCAGAAATAATTCATTAGCCATACTAACAAACCAATTTTTGATGAACGACAGAAAGAATTTCCTTTTGCGCATGTGCTGTGTTCTTGCAGTGATTCTTGCCGAACGAAAACTCCACTGATTCATCGATTTTCGTTCGGTCAGAAAAACATTTTCCAACCTGACCGAACGCAAAATTTGGATCACAATATCAAAAACGAAAATCGGTAATGTACCATTAACTGTTCGATGCTTGTTCGACTGGCTGTTTGTGTACAATTTCCAAATGAAAGTCGCACAGTGTATGGGCACCTTTAAGGTGCCCATACACCTTACAATTATCTGCAGATTTCCTATGGTCAGATGGCAAAGGTGCCACAGATTCCTCCATCTACACTAAACTGTGTGGATGGAGGAATCTCCCACTGGGCCAAGCTTCCGTAATCTTGCTGGTTGGCCCCGCTGGCTATCAAAACACCTGAACAATGACTGCATCCAATCAGATTGTTCAGGTATTTAGAGAGCCAGCGGGGCTGACCAGCAAGATAGTGATCCAAATGACTCTCAATAAACTAAAACCCTGCTGTAAATCTATTGCTATAGTGTACTGGACGTGTGTAATGTATATGTAGTACATATATACAGCACACACCTCCACTACACTCCAGCAATAGAGTTACAATTCTCCCCTGCTAACATGAATAGGTTAAACCATGATCCATAGTACATAACATGTAATTGTACTATGGATCATTTAAAGTCACCTGTCCCTTTAAGAAAAAGTATCGGTAATTGGTATCGGCAAGTACATGAGGGGATGTACTTGTACTTGGTGCTGAAAAAGTGGCATCGGGACATCCCTACTTAAAAGTCTAGCCACAAATGTAGCATCATCATGCTGTACCTGCAATTATGTATTTGTTCATGCAGCCTAGATAAGCTGTGGTTTACACCCGACAAATTAGTTGACATTTATTTTTCAAATGATGTTCATTTAATTTACAAATTATCAAATAAATCAAATTATAATACTAAAATAAAAAAAAATGCAGAACCACAAATGCCACTATGGTTATTCCTGGTAAACATGTTACAATTCATAACATCTACTGTATTTGGAGCACTGGCTAAAATTTTGGATAGGCCACGTAGAGGTTTTTCTTATGAACAACTGGAAATTCCTAACAAAGTAATTTGAGTTCCATAGCTGCCCCAGAGATTCCAGTCCTCTAGAAAAATATAACTTCTGGCTGTGAACAGGGAGCTAAGCAGCATATATAACAGAAAATAAACAAAGCTGTTTGCTTTTCTCAGCTGCTGTAGATAAGTTAGCCCTGCTGAGAGAAACAACATGCGTTGTGTTAAGGCAGCTCATTCATTTGAATCGGCTGCCAATGGACCAAAATGGACAAAAAAGGCACCATTTTTCAGCGTATGTATCGGAGGTTATTGCCTTAGTGTGTTGAGGTGCCATTAAAAATTGAGTCCAAGATTCAGTAAATCCAGTTCAGTACATGTAGCAAATTACCATATTCAGTGGGTACTATGGGGAAATAATGGTTGCTGTCACAGCAGACATCAAAGGTTATATACACTGCCTGCCAAAAAAAGTGAACACCTGGATTTCAGGCAGTGTTATGATCGGGGGTTGCTTCAGTTGCTCGTGTCTAGGTCAGCAATGGTATGTCCTCAAAAAAATGAGCTATGGATTGTTTCTTCCTTGATAGCACAGACATATTACAAGATGACAATGCCAGGAGTCACCAGGCTCAAATTGTTAGAGTGGCTCAGGGAGCATGAGACATCATGTTCACACATGGCTTGGCCACCACAGATTACGGACCTTAACCCCATTGAGAATCTTTGGGATATGCTGGAGAAGACTTTATACAGTGGTCTGACTCTCCCATCATCACTACAAGATCTTGGTGAAACATTAATGCAACTCTGAATGGAAATAAATCACAATCAAAGCTAAAGGCGGTCCAAAAAAATATTAGTGTGTGGTTTTTTTTTTGGCTAGGCAGTGTATCGTCACCAGCACACCATGCTTAAGGGTAAAGGTAGAACATTTACCTGTACCTTTAAAGGTGACCACTACAGCCTGAGAAAGAGGCTCCCAGCTGACTTGAAATGTTGCTTTATATGGGTGATGGATTAATGTGCTACATTTAAGTATGGTGTGCCGGTCATGATGTATAACCTTTGATGGTGCATTGGTTTCAAAGTTTTTATTGGTTTTCCATAAGGTATAGCAAGTTTTAAAACAGAATTACCGTATATACTCGAGTATAAGCCGTCCCGAATATAAGCCGAGGTACCTAATTTTAGCCAAAAAAACTGGGAAAAAGTATTGACCCGAATATAAGCCGAGGGTGGGAAATGAGGCAGCTACTGGTAGATAGATACCATTAAAATACATTAATATTTATTTAAAAGAAAAATAACCTAGCTCTGTAAGTGGAAAAGGGGGTACAGGGCTACATATCATGTACTACGGATCATTTAACCCATTCATATTAGCAGAGGATAATTGTAAATCTATTGTTCAGTGCACTCTATATGTAGTATATAGTACATGTACATATAGAGTGCCTGCAACAATACATTTACAATGATCCTCTGCTAACATGAATGGGTTAAATGATCCATAGTACAGGGCTACATACAGATCATTTAATACATTCATGTTAGTATAATTGTAAATGTATTGTCTGCACTGTATTAGCAGTATATACTCTATATAGAGTATATACTGCTAATACAGTGCAGACAATACATTTACAATTATACTAACATGAATGTATTAAATGATCTGTATGTAGCCCTGTACTATGGATCATTTAACCCATTCATGTTAGCAGAGGATCATTGTAAATGTATTGTTGCAGGCACTCTATATGTACATGTACTATATACTACATATAGAGTGCACTGAACAATAGATTTACAATTATCCTCTGCTAATATGAATGGGTTAAATGATCCGTAGTACATGATATGTAGCCCTGTACCCCCTTTTCCACTTACAGAGCTAGGTTATTTTTCTTTTAAATAAATATTAATGTATTTTAATGGTATCTATCTACCAGTAGCTGCCTCATTTCCCACCCTCGGCTTATATTCGGGTCAATACTTTTTCCCAGTTTTTTTGGCTAAAATTAGGTACCTCGGCTTATATTCGGGACGGCTTATACTCGAGTATATACGGTATAACATATATTTCAACAATAAGGAAGAAAAAAAAAATTCAACATTTTCAAAACAGCCTTAATTCCCCGCATTATCCCACCCTTCAGTGGACCATCAAAGCTGTCACCAGGAAAGAATTAGGGGAAAACTAGTTGTGGAATTAGCCTTCAACTTGGCCCCTGCCTACAATTGCCTCCAAGAGCTTCTATTCACTCAGTTCTAATTTTGAGGGTGCAGGGCCTCACAAACTAGATATAGCTACTTTCGCTATATGGAAACTTATGGAAAAACTTTTTAATGGAGAAAAGAAAAAAAGAAAAATATAAACATAAACAAAAAAAATAAAAATAAATAAAAAAATAATAAAGGCGTGAGTTGTAGTTCCCTGTTTCTGCGTGTCAAACCTTATATGCTTAAGCTAGGGCTTTGGAAATGATGCTATGTGCGTTTGAGATCTCTTGGTGTTTCAGCCAAGGCTCCCATACTGTTTCAAATGATGATTTGATGGTGCATTGAAGTAATGCGCACATTACCATACACATTATCGCAACACACTGCCATTGATAGGTGTGAATAGATCTAAAGGCGATCAAAGATATTATCATATTTGTGCTCAGACAGGGGATTTGTCCTCATCCTAACATAAAATAATAAAACATTAGGATCTAGATACACTTTAATAAAAGATTCTTCCCAAAGTGGCTTCAAGTTTAACATTATATTATCAGCATATACTGTATGTATGCATGTATGTTGGTTGTCCTGCAACTAGCTTTCAACTATTAATAGAAACATCTTGTAGAAGTTCACATATAATCTCTATCTTATATTAAGCAAATAATTAAATTCAGAATTGGAAGTAGTTGTTTATTATACAAACATGTTTGTTTATTACATTCAGATATTCAGATAGTTGCATGCATTGTGAAATAAAGGGTAGTGGGTAAATACTTTTCTTCTCAGCATTTCCTGTCTTGCACTGATCAGACCTGAGGAACTAGTATCTCAGGTTTTACTCCTGAAATTACATAGCTCTATAAATATCTCCTTTGCGCAAAGTGTGACCACCCTTCCTTTCATGAATTTCTTAAACCTTACTACTGTGATGCAAATACATTCTTTTGGTTTCCCGCTAGCCACAACGATGGCTTCCTCAAACTGACAGCTGCTATGAAGCAATGTACAATTAAGGCAATTAGTCTACTGCTGGGGTAGGCAACCTTGGCACTCCAGCTGTTGTGGAACTACAAGGCCTATGAGGCATTACAAGAGTCTGACTGCCATGGACATGACTCCCAAGGACACCCATGAAAACTAAGACAGGTCCTGCAAGTGATGGGATGGAAGGGCACAAGAACTGGTGACTTGAACATGGGAGCACTGGTATTAATTGCACAGGTATACAGCTGGCAATACATGGAAGATGTAGATCAGAGGCTGGGGTCAGTAGCAGATGGGCAGCAAAGCGCCAAACCATAAACAGAATCAGATTCGGGAACAGGCAGAGGTCAGCAACATTAGGCAGTGAGACACAGAGTGGACAAGTAGAATCTTGTGCAGGAGTCCAAGCTGAGGTTGGTAATGAAGATAATCAGCAAACATAAGAAGAGACGGGAAATCCAACTTATCAGTCGAAAAAACATAATTCATTCTATGCAGAGATACCGGATAACATGTTTTGACTCTATGGGGTCTTTGCCTAAAGGCAGAAATATATATCTAGAACATTGTCAACAAATTACTGCTATGCTACGCTTTGTTAAAGCCAATGGTATCCTACTCTGTAGAAGCATGGAGCATGAAAAGAAGAAGATAGAAAATTGCCTGTGTATTTGAAAAAGAATCATTTTAAAATGTATTTCCACTTTTGAAGCCAAAACGCCTATTTAATATTTATTACATGTTCACATTCACATTGCATAACTTTAAGAAATATTTAGAAAATTGTTTTATTACATTTTCACTTGCTGTTTGCTTGCCAAAAAATCCTACTTAGCTTTTCCCTTCTATGTAACGTTAAGGAGGGGGCTGGGGAATTATGTGTATCATAATTAACCCTGTTTGTACTGTGCTTGCAGATTGGTAGTGAGGGTACCTACAGAAATAGGAGAACTTTTGTCTAATGAAGCTATTTATGGTTGCATCAGGTCATTTTTATATGTTTTATGTCTTTCATATGAGTTTCAAGCCCTGATAGGGGAAGCAGCCATATAGCTAGATACATTTTCCAATGTCTATTGCTTTTCCCTGAGACAGCCAATGCCTGAAGCATTTCCACTCCCCTTTTAACAGGTAAAAACCTGCATACTCATCTGATACAAACTTGAATGTTGGGATGTGAATAATAATAGTCATTCAGCAGCCACATTCTACATGAATGCAATTTTTCCAACCAATTAATCTAATTGGGGTAGATTTAAAACTCTAACTGAATGGCATTTAGTTTGCTAAAGCATTGCTTTTCATTAACAAATCCCATTTTCTAAATAATAAAATACTAGTTTTTCACTTTTTTAGCATTTGTTGTATCTCAGTGCTGCTGAACTCCTTCAGCTTGTTTGCTTGACGTGCTTGTCTACATGCATGCACTGCAGTCATGGTTACATATTAAGTTTCCTCAAAGCGATAAAGTGGACCATGCCTGTGAGATGAAAAGGCCAGCTGTAGCCTCAGAAGCCCATGTGACAGGTACAACTCAAGAAACAATAGGTAGACAGGGACAGGCCATTGTCACCTTATAACAGGAAATGTCTATATATATATATATATATATATATATATATATATATAAAAAGGAACAGTCTT
>NW_017306290.1:2622715-2653638 GCF_000935625.1 Nanorana parkeri | reverse complement strand
ATTATTATTTTATATAATTTGTTTTTATTGAAGTTCAAAAAATACAAAAGGTATTAACAAACATACAAATAACCACACACATATGAAACTTCAACCCAGTCCACACAGGGTAGGGTGAATGACTACATAGAAACAAACCACCTAAGAGAAACACTCACCAGAGAACAAAGCTGGCCCACAGACCAGAGTGATAATCCCCAGAGAAGCAAAGGAAGTCATATAAAATGACAACCTGCCACCAGTCGGAGTGCTGCCCCCAAATGAAGATGTTAGACTAAGCAGGTTATTTATCAAATTAAGAGACAACTATGTAAGCCCTCACGGGCAGGGCACTTCTTACCATCTTTTCTTGAATTGTATTGTGATTGTAATGCCTTCTTTATATTGTAAAGCGCTGCACAAACTGTTGGCGCTATATAAATCCTGTATAATAATAATGAAAAATAAAAATATTTTTTACTGATACCAAATCAGCTGCTGAAGATGCATTCTCACACACTGGAAAAAATGGTATCCAATTTTAAGCCATCGCAGTCCTGATACATGTTCTCCCTTAGGAAGCCCTGATGAAGGGGGTGTTTGCATGAGCCCTTGAAAAAACGTTGGCTATTTCTATAGTATCCTCTCAACCCTACATATAATAAAGATGCATCTGGACTATTAAATGGAGTGTGACTCTTTATTTCACAATCCTGCAGTGTGAATAAGAAAGGCTCTCACCTGCTTGGCTTGATAATAGAAGGGTCCAGGGAAGCAGAGGAAGGTAGTCATTGGACAGAATTACTTACAGAGGGGCAAAAAATTAATCTTATTGAAGCAGATTAGCATGGTTGGTCACTCGCCATTCAATATAATATCTGTAGAGCCCCAGAGGACACATCTGACATGATGCTTTGCATGGGCTTTGATGAAGAATGTCTCAAATGGAAAAATGCCTAACACATCATGTCCTTGATTCAGATTCAGGTATCTATCCAGGCACCAGTAGGATGGCAAGTCCACGGGGATAGGAGAGCTCCCATTCACAACCCTCCACAGATGGCAATGCGCATAACAAATTAAGTGATATAAGTAGATCCCTGGTTTCTGAAATATTATTAGAACCGAAGTACTTGAGCTATCTGAGCTATCTGAAGGATTTACAAATGCATCTATTTACCAATCGTATTTTTGTAGTCTGTGA
The DNA here is from genome assembly GCF_000935625.1 of Nanorana parkeri. Lineage (NCBI taxonomy): Eukaryota > Metazoa > Chordata > Amphibia > Anura > Dicroglossidae > Nanorana > Nanorana parkeri. The sequence continues at coordinate 2,652,455 of NW_017306290.1, read as the reverse complement.
GTGAATTCAATTAAAACATGAAAAGTAAATGATGACTGGTTACTGCCCTGTGCCTATTTTGCTTAAAGGAGAACTATGGGGTCAGTGTTTTTCCCCATAGTTCTCCTTGGGGTAACGGGAGGACACAAACTAGCGTCCTCTCGTTACCCTAAGCTCAGTATACCGTGAGCTACAGCTTGCGGTATACTGAGACGCCGCAGCTGGAGCGGATCCCGACTTAGATGACGGGATCCGCCCAGCTGCGTGAGTGACAGCGGGATCCGCCCAGCTGCGTGAGTGACAGCTGGCTCTGCCCATGTAGAGGCAGAGCCAGCTGTACCCGCCCCCTCCCCGTCTGTTCCGCCAGTCAGCGCTGGCAGATCGGAGCTGGGAGAGGGGAATCCAGCCCCTCCCCCTGTCACGGCAGAGAGCCGTGACAGGATCGAGAGGTGAGGGAACCCGGTATGTGTTCGCTCACCTCCCGATCTACTGAGCCGACCTGTGACAGTCTCATTGTCACAGGTCGGCTTAGAACTATGAGGTGAGTGGAAATCACTCATGTCATAGTTCTCCTTTAAAGTGTATGTTAACTGTAACAATCAACTTTAAAAAGTTTTATTATATCTGTTTAATAAGTGGAAAAAATACCTGTTGATTCTGCCAGAAATCGAGTGAGCTGATAACTTCCTGTGATCTCTGCTGACTGTTAGGCTGGGTTCACACCTAGGCGTACCGAATATGTGCGTTTGCCGCGCGTTCCGTGCTGCGCGTTTTTACTGCGATTCGCGGTACAAAATAGCGCTCATTCATTTTAACTTATGGAGTGCTGGTGACCTATTTTCTTCAATCCTACGCACTGTAAAACGCCCAGGAGGGAACCATGTCCATAGGCAATCATTGGTTTTCACATGCTGAGTTTTACATTTTTTTCTTGAATGATATTCTAATAGTAAAAGTGGTTTTCCTTTGGGAAACTTTATTCATTCTAAAATCGAATGTTAAAATTAAAAGAAATGTCAAACAACATTCTGCGAGTCTCTGATGGCGTTATCGAATGATCTGATAAGATGTTTCATATAAACGTTGGTATTAAAATCTACCAGTCTATGGCCGGTTTTAACAGCATTAGTGGGATGGCATCTCCAAGCAGATGAGGAATACTCTAATATGACAAGTGGATTCAGTAGGAACTTAGAAAAACTTGGTGAATTATCTTTTACAATAAGTTCACTTTGCATGAAACTTAGCAAAGCCTATAAACAATTTGAACTCTCCTAGATTCCTGCTTACTTTACTTTCATTGATGCCCGTTGTCTGACACATTATGTAGAGCACTGCTTTTTTTCCAATAAACCATCAGAATCAAATTAACACTTTGCATGACATTTCATTTTAGACTTTAATTTGCACGTTCACAGTTATTTGTAATCTAGTTAACACATTTTACATTGCTGTGTCTGGAAGTCTATAACTATTACACGTACACCAGTTTTCGAAATTAGTATCTATGAAGTATCATACAATTTAGTAGCCAAAAAACTATATTTGGTAAGCAGTAAAGTTATTTGCTTTTACTTTATTTTTAACTATATTTTTAAAATAATAAAGGAGAACTTAAAGCAGGGGAAATCAAATCTTAACCCTTGCAGTGGGGCTACCCCCACACTGCAATGGTTAAGTGCTCATTTTGTCTAGAGAGATAAAATAACAGTTATACTCACCCTAACCAAGATCCTGGCTGACTCCTCGACCAGTCCCTGGAGCCTTTCACCCCTCCGCTCCAGCGGTCTGAGGCCCTGTGAGTCATCATGTTATATACAGTTTATAGGACGCCAAGGGACATACCATCATTGCAACGAGGGAGACAGGCTGGAAGGAGCAGTATAGTAACAAGACAGGACTGTGGTTCGGGTCAGTTGTACATTGTTATTTTCAGCTCCCTATATACAAAATGAGCACTTAACCCTTGCAGTGTGGTGGTAGCCCCACTGCAAGGGTTAAGATTATATTTGGTCCGGAGTTCTGCCTTAAAAATAATCAATCACCCCACTGTCACCCCACTGTTGATCTTCTGCTGAAGCTGCACATAACTGAAGCCTGTACGTATGCTGGTTCATTTTTGCTGTAATGAATAAGAGCAGTTTATAATGCAAATGATTTGTGTACCTGTTAATGCTAAAGATTAATGCTAACCCTGTCACCATCTTAAAGAAATATACAGGTAAAAGCACAGAAAAGTCCAGGATTGTAAGGCTTCATTTACACTTGCTACTTGTGTTTTTATGCAGAGATCTGTTTGCCAAATCTGTCAATGGCGCACGCTTACATCTAAATGCAAGGTGTGAATAGATCCATTGGAAATTATTAGATGCATTTACAGTATATGTGTTTAGAAAACACATCTAAACACACCCAGTGTGAATGTAGGCTTAGTGCTTACTTGCAGCATTTTTAGTTTCCGTAAATGATTTTTTATTCACAATGTATCTCTGAACTTGCTAGTGAACTTGACTAGTCAGTTCCCTAGAACGGCTTGTCCCTAATTCCATATCATAGCCCTCTCCTATTCTGGGAGAGTCCTGTTACTGTATATGCTGGCCCAGCTCTTCCACCCCTCCCCTCTCAGCATAACCTTTCATGTAGTAGCTGAGGGAAGCGTTAAGGTGAATACTATAGAATGTCACTTTAGTGATATCTTTAAGCTTGCTGGGCTGCTGACATCACATCCAAGATCGCAGTGCTCAACAGTCTCAGGGCTGTTGGATATCTACACAAGAGACGCTTTTTAAGGGTGAATAAATATGATAAGATGCATTGCAAATATAATCTCATGGGAAGATTGTTGTTGAAATTAATGGTCTGGTGATAGGTTCTGGTGAAAGTTTCAGCTGGAACTCCAAACAACTATTAAACAGATTAAATAAATACACACAAGTTGTTTTACTTGCAGAAGGATTTGCATTTCTGTCCATCCATTCCTGAAAGTTACACAGTAGGGATGACCTCAGGTTCAGACCAAGCCTGGTCTAAACATGAGCTCCTTCGAAAACAGAAACTACATAGGCAACCCACCCAATCAGCTGCGGGTTGGGGCATTTCTCGCCCCACAGCTGACCCTAAAGGAAGGGGGAAGATCCTTGTGCTGATGTCATTAACTTCATATGACCACATGGCCATATTACGTAAATGTCACTTACCTAATATAGCCATATAAGGTCAATGTCACTGCATTCAACCTCTTTGCTTACCTGCGGCTGCGAGCTGGGAATTCTCTGGCTGCAGCTGATTAGAAGGCAACGGAAAGAATTACGTTCCAGGTTTGGAACAGCTCATTGCTATTACACATTTCTTCCACACAACACAGCCAGGGCAGGGAGGAAAGCCCGATCTTTCTCAACTGCAGTTTCACTTTCACATACAGGTCTCCTCCCTCATCTCTGAACTTTTCACTATCAGCATCTGCCACTGCCAGCATGGCTCACTGCACTGCAATTTAACAGATTAGCTGTTGTGCAGATTCTCCCTGAGATTTGCTGTATAGACTATATACACTGAGTGGACTATTATGACCACCCCATCGTTACTTAGTTGGACCACGAGATAACTCCACGAGATGACTTTGTTGGGCCGCCTCGTGACTCCACGATGTTGAAAGGTGATGCGAGGAATCTGACACTGCACTGTTGCCCTTCTGTTGTCTTGTACCAGTCTTGCCACTCTCCGTTCTGCCCTAACATTGATTAGTCGCTGACGGCCACATTTCGCACGTTCAGACCCAGATTTTCGGCTGACAGTCCAGTCTTTAAACACTTTAAAAACAGCTGCTCTTGAACATTTAACGAATTCTGCTGTTTTGCTGATACTCGCTCCATGGCTCCGAGCGCCAACAATCATCCCACGTTCAAAGGCTGTTAAATCGCGGTGTTTACCCGTATCTTCAGAAAAAAATCACTTCTACTGTCGTGGTAAACAACCTGCTTCCCTATTCATAATGGTATGGCCCTCTAGCAACTTCAGCGCAAAATTATAGCTAATTATAGCTAATTTGCCTGCAAACATCAGGTTGTCATAATAATCTGGCCACTCAGTGTAGTAGACTACAACAGACTAATGTCAGGTCAAATTCAGATGATTACACTACATGCATTTAAATAAATACATTTAATAATGCATTAATGATTATAGAGCTGTACATTAATCTGTGCCTTTTATATCTGCCTGGAGTTAAGCTTTGGGCCCGTTCACTCCAGATGTGTTGGGGCTGCATTGGCCACCTTATCTAGTGCAGTCCCAAGGCACAGACAAGTCAACTTACCATGTTCTAAATTGTCTGCACTGCAACAAGGTGGTGTGCACTGAAAAACACACTGCATGCAGTAAGTTTTGTTAGTGCAGCATGGTTTGAAATGGTACAACTGCATCGATGGTTAGGTCGATAGAACCTAATTAACAGGTCTATTCACAAAAGGGTGAAGAGTTTGGAGAAGGCAGGAGAAGGGAACAATCTAGGACAACATAGATGAACTGGAAAATGAGCTGAATTGGAGAATTTTTCCAAATCAGCTATGTGGTCTCTAGATTGTTCACTTCTCCAAACTCTGCACCCTTTTGTGAATAACCATGATATATGTAGCAGACATCTCAAAATCACACACATGCTACACCATATTATTATTTTTCCTTTTCTTACATATGTGACAAAGTCCATTGCAGAGAAAACTGGTCAACGTCATTCAGTACGCCCCCCCCCCCCATTGAATATACATGGGTTGAACGGATAATGATGTGTGAACACACAGGTAGCATCAGGTTCTGGCAGTGCAGGTACCTTAGTAGGGTCTGGTTCTGGCATTGCAGATACCGTGGTAGGGTCAATTTCTTCCAGTGGAGATACTGTGGTAGCGTCGGGTTCTGGCAGTGCAGGTACCCTAGTAGGGTCCGGTTCTGGCATTGCAGATACCGTGGTGGGGTCAAGTTCTTCCAGTGGAGATACTGTGGTAGCGTCGGGTTCTGGCAGTGCAGGCTCTGTGATAGCGTCAAACTCTTCACCCTTTTGTGAATAACCCTGTAAATATCACTAAATGAACATTTTGATAAAGTTCTAAGCAAAAAAAAAAGGTAAACAATGCGATGCAGCGGGAATGGCGCATTGGCAGCATTACCTACTAGTGCACACCAGCAGCTGAGCACGTAGCGCGGCTTGCTGGTGTTAACGGGTCCTTATAGATCAAACTACCTGCTTTTCACACAATACATGTCCACTTTGATTTTCAAGTCAAACACCATACCTATAAGACCCCATTGCAGGGGTCAGCAACTTCGGCCCTCCAGCTGTGCTTTACCTACAAATCCCAACATGCCTCGGCCTCAGGGAGTCATCATTGTAACTGTCAGTCTTGCAATGCCTCATGGGACTTGTAGTTCCACAACAGCTGGAGGGTCGGAGTTACCCAACCCTGTCCTATTACAATAAATAAAAATGTCTAGGGCTTTGTCCAACTCTGTTGAGTTGAATTTGCATGTGACTGCATCTAATACACAGAGTTGTGCAGTAGCAGAAGGCAGAACATTTCATTGAATGGGTGAGAAGTTTCAGGCTTGCACATGACTAGAGTCTCATTTATTCACTCTCAGCATGGAGTCCTCCTCGGTCATTTGGGAAGAGACAGAAGTGTGGTGTGCCTTTGTCATTCGTAAATACAACAAATTGAATACTAAACAGATTAAACAATGAGAAAATTGGAGCTGAGTTTCTAGTGAAACCGATGCTTACATCCATCCAGCAATCTGCAGCTTCAGTCAAGATAAAGGAAAGTGCTCAAAGACAACTCTGTATACGAACAGAAAAGCTACTGTATACTTTCAGAAGACATGCAACATTTTTATACTACTACCATAATGTTTATTATTTTTACATGATTGATATTCAATATTTACCTTTTTGTATGTCATACACAGACTTGCAGGCTTCTCTTTTTGTCTATGTATCGGTTGCAGACTGACAGACACTGTAGCTGTATGTACATCTGAGCGTTTACATCTGTACATGGGCAGATTAGCAGCCCTGGATGCAGATAGTCTACGTTCAGGGGTGTCCTTTAGGGTTGCCACCATTTTTCAAGCAAAACCCGAACACTCTAGTGACGAGCTGACATTTTTTTTGGGAGAATGAGTCATGGCTTATTCATATGTAAATTGTGCCACCCATTCATATGCAAGTATCACAGTTAAGACTACTTTCAGTGGGGGGCCAGTAGCCACTATCTTAATTCTGGTTGCCCCTGTCTGCCTGACATCTTTCTGCTGCCATGAAACCCGAACACAGCATTCAAAACCTGGACTGTCCGGGTGAATCCTGGACAGGTGGCAACCCTAGTGTCCTTAGCCTTTTTGCCGCCTGAGGTGGTGGGGGGGAGCATGGGTGGGTGCTGGGGGTGCACGTTTATGGGTTTGCTGGTGGTGCACGCTGATGGTACTCTCTAGCTCCAGCCCTGCCCTTACACATCTCCCTACCCGGCTCTTAGCAACCTGCAACTTTATGGCCGGACAGGGAGCGTCAGGCACACTGCAAACATTGGCCATGCCGCTCTTCCTGCCACCCCCTCATGTAACCTATGGGATGGCCCTGCATTCAGGCTTCTCATCTAACCCTGTATGGATGTAAATGCTCTGATGTACCTACAGCTGATATGTCTGTTAACTTGCAGGGATAAGTTCAGGTTCAGTCTGGGTTTGGTCTCTATTAGCCTGTCATTGATTTGTACAGGCTGCTACTCATGGCTGTACGCAAACACTTCTGACTCTCAAGCACAGAAATCACACTACTTTGTGTACTGTGCTGTCTTTGCGGTCATATGAATGAGGCCTTAGACACACCAAGATATATGTTCTCCCTGTTCTTGCTTGAGTTTCCTCTGGGTACTCCGATTTCCTACCACGTTCCCAAAGGCAAGCTGGAAGGTTAACTGGCTCCTGTCTAAATCTGCACTGATTGTATGCATATGAGGTAGGGGCCTTAGATTGTCAGTTCCTTGAGGGCAGGGGTTGATGTTAATATGTACTATGTAAAGTGATGCGTAAATTGTCGGCGCTATATAAACCTGTAATAAAAAAGTTAATATACAGAGAAACAAGTTACAAAATATTAACAAACACAGGTAATATTATATAAAGTAAGCTGATAACATTCATATGTGTATCCACAAACCTCCAAAGAAGTGTAGCTACAGCTTTTTTTTAATTCTAGGTTGGCAGGGTTGGAACCTTGGTCTCTACTGCTGTCTATATCCCATTTCGGAAGATTTCCCCTCATGCTTTGTTATTACGACTGATGTCATCTGGGAAAAAAGAGGATCCCACCCCCCCCCACAGAATCACAGAGAACACTATAAACAGTTACAGGAGTGACTCTGGGTATACGCCCGTGGGCTGAATGAAACACATAGAACAGGTTCCTCCATCAATGCTTACAAGCGTTGATGGACAAATCCCCTGCTGTTTCCATTGTACACTAACAGCGGCCGCCAAGGGATGCCAGACAGAAAGTTGCCGACAGCCACAGTGCGAATTTTCGTACCATGTGTACCTGACTTTAGGCCTTGTTCAGAGTGATCTGCATGTATACTAGCCTGAGTGCCCTCTATTTTAGCTTGAGAGTGCAAGAAAAGTACTTCAAAATTCTTTGAAAATGACAATGATCAAGTGTGAATGGGGGCATAGAAAACCTTCCTGTATGCACTGCTTTTATACAAACAGCAGGGGATTTGTGGCTTTTGGCTGGAATCAGATATATTCAACCTATTGCTGTGTATTACCGCACATGCTTTAACAAACGGAATCTCATGTATTAACATGCATTACGATCAGAAGGCCATTTATATTAAATGAGCTGCCAAGGCATGGCAAAAAATTCAACAACATTTTTTACCCTTTATTTTCAGTTCAGCGCACCGCAGTGCGTGGCATGTGTGTTGTGGTGCCATGCAGTGCAGTTGTGTTGCCTGCTAGTGTTTTAATGCTTTTCTGTGCCATTCAAAAGGAATGGCACCACAATGCACCAGGTGTGCTGCTGTGTGTTGCGTTATAGCAATGCAGAAGTCTGAAAAGGCCCAAAGTGTTACTTTCCAGGAACTGCTTTGAATCAACAATTCTCAATTCCGTCAGTTTTGATAGTATATATCATTCTCATTACAGACTTTTATTTGGCACTGTTTCAGTAGTAAGCATGTGTGCATAATGCACATGTATATTATATTCAGTGAGAACTGCATACATTTATAGAACTGCGACTTCTGCAAAACTTGAGAATTGAGCACTTTTCTTTATTACAAAATTGATTTTTTGCACAACCTTGTTATGCTTTGTAAGAGATTAAACTGTGCTTCTAAATCATTGGACATCGGACAGGAATGTATGTAATGGCTGCATAGTGACAAATGTGTACATATTTGACTTGAGAAGTGCCTTGGTGGATGACACCTTCTCTTGGCTGTCATGTGCTCTTGTGGAATGTGCTATGGCTCTTAGATCTTCAAATAGCTGAAATGTTTTGGGCTGGGTGGTATAGTAAGTTTGTGTACATACACTGCTTCTTTAAAGCCTTGATGACATAAAATGCTCAGATGGTATTAGAGTGACAGTGTGGCATTTAAATATAAAGACACTGAGTGTGATTAGAGTTCAGAAGTAGGGAGTGCAGCAGTGCCCCATTACTTAGCTTGTAGAACTAGAGTTGTAAAGTACCAGCATATTATCCTGTTATAACATCAGCATTGTAATAGGAATACATTCTATAGTTGATTTTCATAATGCAATCAAAGCTTACTTGAATCCCTTTTATGAAGTGAGTGCTGGATTCTGTCTGCCCATCACTTTCATCAACTTCCTGGATTCCCAGTGTGCTTTGCTTTTCCTACTGCTAGATGTATTGTAATCTCCATTTCTCAAGACTACATATCCCATCATGTACAGCTTCCAGCAAGCAATGATAATGTTACATTGTTCCGCCATTGAGTTGTAGTTCAGAAGGCAAGCTCTGTGAGAGTTGTGACACAAGGAAGTGTGTAATCATAGGGCTGAATGAAATTGTGTCAGTGCATTGAGGAAGTACATCCTATGAGCATCCTCAATGAGTAAGTTTACAAATATCTAGATGAATATGTTTATATAAAGAGTGTGATAGAACTTAAGGAACTTCAATATAGAAATATGTATTTATTTTTAGTTTTTGACCATAGATACCCTTTAAAACAGCGACATGTGCGCCAAAGTGATTCAATGCTATCAATATGGTTTTAAAAGCTACCCAAACCTGCCTCATTTATAAAATTGTCTGAAATAAAAACTGTCCATATTGCTCCGCAGCCACCTATCATTTTTAGACTTTGAAATTCCAGCAGTCATTGGCTGAATTGGCTGAGGGCTTTATGACAAGACAGGTTGGGATTAACAAAAGACTGCTGCATGCTGAAAACGTGCCAATTTCTATATGCCGGTTTAATTACTGCTTTCTGCAACAAATGAATAAAAGTGGTGCATGACAATTTGTTCATTTGTCGTATGGTGGTCGCATGCGCCAAAATCTTGAAGCAAATTGGAGGTACTGCTTGGATCATCCAATATTTTTTCTTCTCCTCTTATTGCTGCACCTTGCTGGTTGTAAATAAACATCCCCCTCTCCTCTGATCTTCACTGTCACCCTTCCTCTCTACAATACTGTATATACAGTACACCACTCTGGTAATAGTGTATTTTTTAGAAATCTTTTTAAAGAACTCTGGGTAAAAAATTAATTAACCCTTGCAGTGTGGCTACCCCCGCACTGCAAAGTTTTTGCCTAGAATAAAAAATAAAAAAGTTATACTCATCCAAACCTCCGAGCTGGCTGACTCTTCAACTGGTCCCCGGAGCCTCACTCCCCGATCTAAGGAACCTCAAATCATCACGTTTGACCAGGACACTGAAGTACATAACAACGCTGCAATAGAGGAGGAGACAGGCTTCATGCCCCGATGCTGGCGACGTACACTGTACGTCGTCAGTCACGAAGGGGTTAAATGAGAACATTGGTGCACGTGCTTCATTATTATGATGCACTCGATCAGACATTTATAGACATTTTCACATAGCACTTTTAATGTGATTTGGCCTGGATACTTCAACTCCACTTAGGCTCTGTTCACACCTATGCGTATCGAATATTGCTTCTTTGCAATGTTTTTGTCGCGCGTTTCCATTGGGCTACAGCCAAGTAGCCCTCGGAAACGCGCATATTCGATACGCCTAGGTGTGAACAGAGCCTTATAACGTATGTTAATCTGACGCACAGAACATGTGCCAATTTTTACACCACAAATCATTCCGTACAGTACTAAAGCAAGAGGGGCAACATGGCAGCTAGGCTGACATTTTCAGAATAAAAAAAAACCAGAAAGAAAAAAAAAAAGATGTCTTTATTCAACCTCAAATACTATGTAACTATGTAACTATGTAGCTATGGCAGTTTCCATGTTGTCTCTGGAAAGATTTCCATTCATTTAGACTTAATGATAAATTAAGCTTGGAATAGATAGAATTTGTATTAATAATTTAGTTCTGTAAAATAAACTTTGTTGTTTGTGTGGTATGTTCATCACACTTAGAAATATTTGGGCCCAAATTTTGGAATGAACACCTAAGCAATAAGTACAGAATACCTTCAACAATTATGTTAGTACTACTGTATATTGGGGCAACTGCATATGGAATGATATGGTAATTTATGTGGGCTCCCTTGCAACCTAGGCAATACTACTTAGGCCTGCTGGCTCCTTCTCAGAAATATGCTTTTTCTAGATGGTGGACATATGGCACAGGCAGAAAACAGGGACAGCTCACTGCCAGTGTAGGAATGGTTAACACAAGGTGACCGGACAGCACCTTAATTTGCTTCAACAGTCCTCTGATTACTGGGTATGGCACAGACTGTCAGCTGCTTAAAGTGACTCTAAACTCAGGAGTTAAATCTTAAAAATGTGTTCAAGTACCTTATCTATTAACAAAAATGTAACCTATTTTGTGTACCAGGGCTGCAGCTAACAATAATTGTCATAATCGTTTAGTTACCCGATTATTTTTCCAACTAATCGATTGGTTACATTACAAAAATATCTCTATCTCTCTCCTCCCCCCAACCAACTAACCGATAATGAGAATAGTTGGGACTATTCTCATAATCGATTATTATCGATTTAATCGATTAGTTGTTGCAGCCCTACACTCAGCTGTGGATCCTCAAATAATCTCTGGAGTGTATTCTTAAGATGTCACTCCTGAGTTAGTGTCACTTGTAGCCCCGTTCACATGTAGCGACTTATCACGCGATTTCCGCCGCGATATCGCGAGAAGTCGCCGGCTAATGATAGTCAATGGAGCTGTCTTAGCTCCATGTCGCGCGTCGCTCGTCGCAGTCGCAAGTCGCTTCTACCGGACCCTTTTTTCAGCGGATTTTGCGCGATTTTGCTTTTTTTCTATGGAGCCCGACGAGGAAAGGTCGAGCTACCGTCGCTGGATCGTCGCTGGAACGTCGCCCCGAAAGTCGCGCTATCCCGGCCGCTGCAAAGGTATGTCGCTACATGTGAATGGGGCCTAAATGTGAATGAGAACAAGTAACAAATACAAAGTAGGTGTTCTCCCAATGTGGCTGCATTGGTGGATAGATGCCTGCTATTCCCCGGAGCCGCCGGCAGGTGTCGCTGCTGAGCAGTGTGCAGAGTGTTGAATCGTCCGTCCCTCCCTTCAGCCCGGGATGAGGAGGAGTGCGGGGACTCGGTGTCACTCGGGACAGTAGAGGAGGAGGATTGGGACGTGTGTGTGTAGTGTCCAGCTCGGGAACGGAGTGTTCATTGATTGTCTCTCTGTATGGAGAGTCGGGGGCTCAGTGTCTGTAGAGGATATCCTGCTTCTAGTGACAGGCTGACAACTTTCCGGGAGAGGGCTGACTTCTCAGAGCCATGGCTGGGAACACTGGACTATACTGGACACAGCCCGGGGCTGCACTGCTCACCGTACTACTCACCTCACTCTCCGCTCCGCCAAGGCTGCTGGCAGAAACTCTGGGTAAGTCCCACGGACATTTCTTTCACCCAATTCCCAGTGGACTGTGATGGGGACTCTTGGGTGATAGACCCCTAGATGTCTCATTCACTGTGTCTGTAAATCATACAAAATGAATGTGTGTGTTCACGTCGCTTTCACATGTGTGTATTATGGGCAGTGTACAGATCTCTCCAAGATGTTGTTGTTATTGTTTTGGATTTTACACAAGTTGTATACTAGATATCAAAGTTTTCTAGTATAAGTACCCATTTACACCTGTGTGCATGCGCTGTGCACAATGCATCAACATGAAGGACCCTATTCATTTCAGTGGTGCCCATTCACATGAGGGTTACATCTCCCCGAAGTGCCACAATGCATCAACATGAAGGACCCTATTCATTTCAGTGGTGCCCATTCACATATGAGGGTTACATCTCCCCAAAGAGCCACAATGCATCAACATGAAGGATCCTATTACTTTCAGTGGTGCCCATTCACATATGAGGGTTACGTCTCATGTTTCCCACAGTGCTACACTGCCTAACATGAAGGATATTATTATTTTCAAAGGTGCCTGTTCACACATTAGCGTTTTGTTGCGTTTCCAGCAGTGCAACAACGCTCAACATGTAGGATCCCATTATTTTCAATGGTGCCCATTTACACCTGAGCATTGCGCCCTGTGCTTCCCGAAGTGCGTCAACACTGAACGTGAAGGATCCTCTTATTTTTAAAGGTGCCTGTTCACACCTGTGTGGTTTTTGTGTGTTTCTCGAAATGCGACAATGCTCAATATGAAGGATTCTATTTTTTTTTTAATGCCTGTTCACAGCAGAGCATTGCATCACTTGGGCTCTACTCGCGCATGAGCGGTATGCGTGGAAATGCGCTAAACATAAAAAAATGCATTGCAATGTGCATTGTTCAGACTATTGCGGCGACCCGCAAAATAGTTCAAGTGTGATATTTTATTTTATTTTTATTTTTTTTATAGGCAGATTCTGCACGTTCTGGCTATAGTAACTGGTGCGTATATTGGGCGTTTTCGTGCTGCGCAGAAAACGCTACCGCGATGTGTGAATGGAGCCTAAAAGCTTGAAAATGTACATGAATTTCTTTTTGGGCATATTTGGGTATTTTTAGCCCCATGGACTAGGGACAGGCCTGTAAAATGCACTTTGTGTGCTTTTGTGCCTAACAGTCTCCTTCTCCTAGTAGCTGTCTTTCTATTGGCTAAGACAATGATGCTTAAATCTGAACGAATAAATACGTCAAAAAATGCTCATGCTCAGGTGTGAATGGGAGCGCTGCGGAAATGATGGGCTGGCTAAAGCTGACCGAACACTAGTAGGATGTTTTGGAAGGTCCATTTGATACTCTAATAGTTAATGGGGTCACATCAACAATGTTCTGGGCTGCAGGAATGACAAAAGTCAAGGAGCGGAGTGGAATACTTTTCTGCAACAAAATTCTAACCGGGAATGCGCTTTTAGTTCAGGAAACTCCAAAATGAAATGTTAAAATCATACAACTGTTCGAATGACAGTCGTCAAGTCTCCGATGGCAGATTTTTCATATGAAGGTTTGTACAGAAATCTACCAGTGTATGGGCAGCTTTAGACTTGTGTGATCACATCCCGCCTCTCATATCTGTTTATTTAGGGAATGGCAGTACAATTTAGGTCCGGGGTGGGCAACTGCGGCCCTCCAGCTGTGCTTTAACTATAAATCCCAACATGCCTCTGGGAGTCATGCCTGTAGCTGGCACTCTTGCAATGCCTCATGGGGCTTGTAGTTCTACAACAGCTGGAAGGCTGGAGTTGCCCACCCCTGATTTAGAAGGTACAGATACCATATAAACTCAGCTGACGGCCCGTTCTAGTACTTTTTATATAGTCCAATCTCCCATTGACTTTATAACATGAATATTCACTCATTCACCAAAAATGTCCTCATAAACCTCATATTGAAGGCAATCAGCGTTTATAGAGAACCTCCCCTCCCCTTAATAATGAACACTATCATCTGAATGAACACATTTGTCAGCTAGTTAATGCTTCTCATATGAAATCCCATTTTGTTTAGCCCACCCATTCACACTAGTCATGGAAATCACATTGTTCTCTATGGTCCCTGATTACACCATTGCGACATGGTGTAGTGTGATCTTTTTTAGAGAGGTGCAGGTGCTACACAGTGCATTCTCAGCCTCATAGACTTCAACTGAAAAAGACATGTAATGTGCGTTTTCATGTGTTTAGCCCATAACAACAAGCACTTATCGCCTGCCAACTCATAGGTCCCTTTCACACGGGCTGATCATCTGTGCACAGATTCCAGACTGATCAGATGTCACCATTGTGACTTTTATCTCCATCTTGCGATGTGCACCCTATGTCAGTCTATGGGGAGTCGGATTTGTGTCCGTTTACATCAGATCTGGCACAATCGGGTTCAGCAAAACGGATCTCTGATCCATTTATTTTTCTAGATCTGTCCCAGGTAATGCCATAGACTAAAGGTGCCCACACACCTTGCGATAATCGTACAATAATTGCGGGAAATCCCGCGATCGTACGATTATCGTAAGGTGTGTGGAAGCCGTGCGACCTCTACTACTGTAAGGTTGCACGACTTTTATCTTAGGAACATGTTCGAAAACCCACCGAGCATCTTACGATGTTCGGCGGGTGTGTAGTATGTTCGTAAGATAAAAGCGCACACTGCCTGTTCGGCATTGCGGTCATCGGAAGCCCGCCCCTCGGGGGGCGTGGCTTCCGATCATCGCAAGTACGATCTGCCTGTCCAAGATGGGCAGATCGTATGTTTTTTTAATTACCTTACAACTATCGCAAGACAAAAGTCTTGCGATGTTTGTAAGGTGTGTGCCCTTACACTTCTTTTTGTGCTCAATCCTTGTAAGATCATTTTTACTTTTCTGACCTCACACTGCTGCACTTCTTAGCACACCGTAGCTGTTAACTGGTGCCAGGTTATCACTATTATGAATAGAGGAATTGGATGAAAACTGCCACCCACTTTATTAGTTTTGCAGTGCTGGAATCCCGACATATCTTTTGTGTAAGTTTGTACCTCTCACACTGTCAGATTGCTGAGAAAAGGCATGTATGTCAATAATATCATTAGATTATCTCTCGCTGTCACTACACAGGCCAGACTAGTAACGGAATGCTGCCATCAGTCACACAGTCCTTTCCATTGACTTGTCTTGCAATTGCCTTTGATTATGGGTTGCTGTGATTGTGCACAATCACAAGAGAAATCAACTGGGAAGAGGTTTGTGCAGTTGATGACAGCAGCCTATAACTGTCTGAGCCCTAACAGCCATTATACACTGTGCAAAATTCGTTTAGTGAGTGGCATGTCATCATGTTAAAATAAATCAAATTTGGAACGACATTCTATAAGTCTCTGATGGCATTATCGAATGTTCTGGTGAGATTTTTCCTATGAACATTCTCAGGAAAATCTCTCAGTTTAAGGGCCCTTCTTTACCAACGGAGTCTGTTGCACTCAACAGGTAATCCATGAACATAATCCTCAAATGGAAGGGATGTCACTCTTGTGACATTCATGGCTGTTTAGTATTTACTCCATGGAGCTGAATGGACCCATGTTAAGTCTATGGAGAGGCAGAAGTAAACAGATCTTCACGTTACCTCTAATCTGTAATGTTTAGGTATTAGAAAAAAACAGAAAAAGACACAAACCTTTTGCATTTTTTAATTTTTTTAAAATGGACTTGGAGGTAATCGTATGTAAACAGACTCATGTCCGTTTATATTCGCCTGTCCATAGACTAACATTGAGCTTATGATCAGATTCACCTAAAAGAAGAGTAGCAATAGATCACTCACTGTTTGAACAAATGGCTCCCTACGGTGTAAACTACACAAGTAGCAATTGTTTGTGCGAGATTAATCATTGCCTTTATACTGATTCTGTAGGTTACACTATAAGTTTTATCATATCTACTCCTAGCTGTGATTGAACCTCAGAAAATCGCCCCTGTAACACCAACTATAGGCTGAATGGTGTTCCCAGACCAATCATTTGGAGCTGGGTAGTTTTAGAACATAGTCTGTGTGTATTATTGACAACAGACTTTTTTTTATACGAATGTTGATATGTTGAGGCACCACGTCTCGTACAATAATCTACGTCGAGGGTGGAAAAATTGATATAGAATTCAGGAGCCAGTAGATGGGTTTTAGCAACAATCATCTATCCCATACCATGTACGATTACATGCTAATGATCTCTTACAGATCCGGCCGTTGTCACCTTGTCATTAACTTCAATGGGTACAGTGGCTGCATCTGAGCGGGACACCTGCAGCAGGAATCTGTAGGTTCTTGCCACAGGAATCCCGAAACACCCCGTGTGAATGGGTCCTTACATTGAAGAAGTCTTTTTCACCTCCACTTATCTTACCAACAATTTGGTGGCATCTATGAATTTGTCGCAGCCATAGCCCCAGAACGTAAAGGTCTTACACATAAAAAAAGGACCCCAATTTGTCAGAAATAGCAAGAAAACTCTTTCACGGCTTTGATGAATTACGGTAGTCGCAGGACTTTCTATTACGACCATAACACCAGAAAATGACTTTATTGAATCACTCTCGTTGAATTAGCCGGAAAAATAGCATTTCCAGAAGGAGACTTGCAAAGGCTGTCATCACAAATTTTCTCATGACGGGTATACTTTAATTGGTTTCTAAGTTTCGGAGAGATGACATACCCCTTGGGATATTCATCAGGTGATGGTTGTCTGCGTATAAATACTTCCGTCCAGATATACTGCTTTAGGTTTCATTGATGAATTAGTAATTGCTCTGTCATAGTCGTACATTACAAGCTTGTCAGCAGTTGTCTGACTAGCTTTCCAGACAGGTTATAAGTCTGACTTTAAATGACACGGTTCCTTTAGTTCATTATGAAATAAATAATTGGCATGGGAAAATATTTCTAAACAGCATCATGAAAATTTGGAGGTTAAGAATAATACAATGACTAAATCGCTGAGTCAAGTGTGTTGGAGCTTTAGAAGGTGTGGGAACCAAATATGGATTTTTTTTTCATTCTTAGAACAATACAACTCCATTAATAAACATTTGTGATCAGAATAATTCAGATTTGGAAACGCCTATTTATTTTTATGGTGAATGAGAACCATATACGTACTTCTATAGGATAGAACTGATTGTGAAACTTCCTACAGGCTTTGAGGAGGGCAGCAGTGAAAGTGAAGAAAGTCATGTAGGACATTGGATGGGATGGATGTAGGATGTAATTCCTCAATGCAAAGAGAATTTAACATTTCATTTTAGTTTTTTGACCTTAGTACACATCTGAAGTCTGAACTGTGTGTGTGTGTTGGCCATTTTTGTCATTTCAGCAATACAAAACCTGACAGGTCTTGTCTTGTATTAAGAAGGGAATGTATTGCAGTGACAAGTCTATAATTTTACCACTTTACAGATCACTGGTTCGGCCTCATCTGGAGTATGCGGTCCAGTTTTGGTCACCAGTCCTCAGAAAAGATGTTCTTGAGCTGGAAAAAGTCCAGCGGAGGGCAACCAAACTCATTAAGGGGTTCGAAGACCTGAACTATGAAACAAGGTTGTTAAAATTAAATATGTTCTCTTTGGAGGTTAGGAGATTAAGGCCCCGTTCCCACTGTGCGATATGCAAATCGCGTGTTTGTCGCGCGATTTGCATATTGCGCAACATCGCAAGATTTGCCGCGCGATGTCGCGTTCAAGCTTGCACTGAGCGAGCTTGAATCGCGGCTAAATCCGCTCCAAAAAGGGTCCTGCTGTAGCGACACACGACCAGCGACAGCAGGACCCTTTGCCCCATTGGATTGCATTGGAGCGCGATATCGTGCGGTAATTTGCCACGATATCGCGGGAATTACCGCGCGATAAATCACTCAATGTGAACGGGGTCTAAGGGGGGACATGATTTCTTGTATAAACTGTTCAATGGTGACAGCAACATTATTAACAAACTCTTTACGGTTAACCCCATAACAAAGACTACAGGCCACCACCAAAAACTGTTGGAGAAGAAATTTCAGCACACGGGGCGCAAGAGGTTCTTCTCAGTTAGAGCAGTTAAGGTCTGGAACTCACTGCCACAGGCAGTGATTTCAGCTAAGAGTGTGGAATCATTCAAGAAACTATTGGACGATTTCCTTAGAGACCATAACATACAGGGGTACAGGTACTGCTGAGAGCAAAATCTCACATGGACGCACACACCAGCTCAACCACAAATGCATACACGCAATAGGTTGGACTTGATGGACTTCTGTCTTTATTCAACCTCAAATACTATGTAACTATGTCTTCTAATCCCTCTCCACTCTATGCACAACTAAAGAAAACGTCTTGTCTTCAGTTTCACTTCCATGCTATGTTTTGTTGGGGCCATATCTATCCAGTTGGTTATTAGTCTTTGAGGTTTTTTTTAATGGTTATATGGTATTCCTCTATTTATGTCTCTGTTGGGTGGGAGCTCTATGGGTGCTGCTTATGTGAAATTTGCACTCGCTGATTGGTTTTGTATGTTTAATGGTAAATCGTACTCTGATATCCATCTCAGCTGGCTGACCAGAGTTGCAAGTGTGGGGGTGGCAACCTACTACGCTGTCAGGAATCCTTGGATAAACGAGAGGCAATCTGATTCTGTATGTAACTTGCTTCATTCATCTCCCACACAGTATCTAAAACTCAAAATCACTGCCTGTGCGAATGCCCGCTACAGGTATTCTTGGTGCATT
Organism: Nanorana parkeri; assembly: GCF_000935625.1. Classification (NCBI taxonomy): domain Eukaryota; kingdom Metazoa; phylum Chordata; class Amphibia; order Anura; family Dicroglossidae; genus Nanorana; species Nanorana parkeri. Next base: position 2,633,588 of record NW_017306290.1, on the reverse strand, counting down.
AATGAAAGTTTAGTACATATGTTATGTGCCCGTTTAGCCCAGGACATGCCATTGTGCATGTGGTAGAATTTGTGAAGCAGTGACGATGTAAGATGTTTAAAAGCCATAAGAGGTTGAAATGGGGACCACAGTGGGGAGGACATGAAATTTTGCAGCAATATTGCATAGTGCTAGTTTCTCCTAGCCTCCTCAGCTCCCATTCAGTTGCTTTTTATAGCCCATGTGTCTAGCACTTAATCAATCAGTCCTATTGTTATCAATACGTGGGAAATTTAGCAGAACATCCTCCTCCTCATCTGATTAGCATACATTATGATGTGCTTGATGTATTGCTGCCTGTACACACCTGTCCAGCCAGTTACTGGCTTTGTCATAATTTTACCTTTTATACTGGCCACACATTGTAAGATTTATCTTTTCAGTATTTGAAGAGATCAGCAGAGAGATTGGTTTCTTCTTTCTCAAGTGTTCTGTATTATTTCAAACACTATGATCGCAGAGACTTTCCTTATCTCAACATATTACTGAGATTACATTGGCAGTCTCATGTCTCTGGGTAGCTTTATGGTGGCCATAGATGGCATTCGAAAGAGACGCTCTTTTTTTTTCATAACCACTTGATCCTCTACAATTCAGCCTATGGATGCAGTGCACGCGTTGCCTTTTCTCTATAGAAGTGGGGAAAATCTTCTATTGCTTGTTAGTGATTTTTCATCATCATGGGAGACTTCCTGTCCAATTAATAAGAAAGCCTCAACTAAGAGAAATCCAGAAGAGTGCCATTGCTGACTATCATTTGAAAATGCTAGTTGCCTAGCTGTTTTAGGCCTCAATACTTTCTAAGACACGGACCAAAAACAAGCCTGCAACTAGTGAAGTCAGAGGAAGGTTGGAACTGTTGACCTGCACGTGATCTGGGTCAGCAGCCCAGGTCACCCTTTTTGATCAACATACCGTAGCAGCAAGAGTGACATCTAGCATTTTGCAATGGCTGACCCCATACTTTCAGTACAGGTTACCAATAAAGAAAGCTAATCATGAGAGAAACATTTAGGCAACCATTGCTGACCTATCCATCTGAAAATCAGTCAGTATTTGGGGCCGGCATGTTAGCATAACACCCAGGCAACTAGCATGTTTAGAAGGTCAGCTGTATGGTCCCCATATTTTCTCATGAATGGATTACATTAAACTGGGCATAGACATTGGTGTTTGGGCATGTATTAATGGCCCAGCAACTTATGTGTTCTGTACCAGTGTTTCCTCTAAACAGGAACGCGCTAGTCACATTAGTTCTCCAGTTTAATGCAATGAGGAAGCCAGGTGCAGACAGCCACCACTGGGGAAAAATCAGTAGGGATCAGACATGATTTGTCAGTTTGTTCCTTGAAAATGCTTGTAAGTTGTCCCATAGACAGTGGACTGTCCTTGATCCCGGATCAGAAGACTGTCATCTAATGCCTAAGACCACCTTAACTTGCATCAGAGCAAATACGGCCCTCCTTTGGTACTCTCTGCTCTCAGGCGTGTAGCTTTACATTGGATTATAGTAACCATATAACCGTTTTAATTGCAATTTATTAATGGTAGACCTTATCGGTCTTTTCTCATTTAAATAAATGATCAAGTGTTTGTGGTTAATGGCCAATAAAATGATCTAATAAGAAATTGAGCATCTGCTGATAGGAAACCTCTTCTTTTGTCATGACTGTTGACTATGCATATGAAGTGGAAGATTCTGCACACAGACTTTATCTGTTTGCACTGTTTCAGCACAAATTGTCAGGGGAATGCTTTGTTTTCACTGATTACTGTCTGAGAGATAACATCCCACTCAGCGTGGTTACAGCGCACTGTCTGCTAACGGTGGCCATAGGATTTCCTGCTTTTCTCTTTTGTTCTACCACTCTACTACAAAGCTTATTAAACCGCTTCAAAGGTTTCACAAAGCTTTCCTTTATGGCCCAAATTCTCTTTTATAGTTATTTTCAACAAGGATGGGAAGCTTATCTCTGATCCGTCCACATATTATTAGTAGGATTTTATAAGTGTTGTTTGAATGATCTGCCCTGCTTTGCAGAAAGCATTAAAGTTGATGTGAACACAATCATTAAAATCTTCTAAACTTTAATACCTTAAAGCAGACCTTCACTTGTTGGTTCCATTTGATCCCCCTTGCTCCCTCCCCCAATCCACACTGCAATATGAAAAGCCTTTTTTGGGGGGACTGTTTATACTTTTTGGCCCTGCCCCCTGCCAACATTCTCGCCTGGGCAGAAGTGTCGACCTGCTTCCGCAGCCACCTCGGATGCCTACATTACATGTCCAAGTAGGCTGCGGTAGCAGAGAAACAAAGAACCCAGTGGATGGACCTAGAGGCAGGGCTGGTTCTCGAAATGTGGACCAGAAAGCCAGCTCCCAATGACTGTGTGGAGGAAGATAGCGGCATAGGACCTAGCTGGTTTCAGCAGACCACCGGCTCTCAGCAAGACAACACTAGATTCACTGGGCAGGTGAATCTGATTTTTCAAGAGAACCCAGCTTCGCAGTTAACAGGGTATTAAGGAAAATTAAAAAAAGAACGGGGTGGGGATGGGTGGTCTGGCTAACAATCCTTAGGAAGTTTTTTTTCTTCAAAAACCTGATGATCTCGACTGAAGGTACTTCCTGTTATAGGGTAACACTCTGCCCTTGCTTTACTATTGAGCTCCTGAGTTGTCACCCTGTCACAAACACCCAAGTTTCCATGCGGACATAGATTCTACAGGCATGGTCCACTGTTCCCACAATCGGGAAGCTAGTCCATAGGAATTATGTGCAGTCAAAGCTGAAGTCCGTTCATATAGTGACTAAAAAGGCTGGAGCAGATCAACATGACTGAGATGCAAAGAATGAAAAAATAAAAGCAAAAATGAGTACTTTTTGAAAAAGGCATTTGTTTGGCACACGGTGCTTTAGTATAAACAAGCAGCTCTTATGGTGCCCATGAGGTCTTTCTCTGCATCTTACAGCATCTTTTCTTTCCAAAACACTCAGTGAAGATTACACAGAATGATTATCAAATGGTCAGTTATGAATATTTCCCATCAGGCTGGAAAATACTTATACGTGTTATTATAGCCATACACGAGAGATTGTTTGTGCAAGATTAGCACAATCCTAAAAGCATGCCTTATGGCTGCAGTTCTCAACCTGTGGGTCGCGACCCAAAAGTGAGTCGCAACTCACTGTTGAGGGGGGTCGCAGCATCCACTTCTGCTCCTCAGCCTCCTCCTAGCGCAGCAGTGTCAGTCAGCAGGAGCACAGCAGAGGCTGTGAATATAAAAGTGCCCCTATACACACTGCCTGGCCGCTGCAGCGACATCTAGTGGCCGGGGAGTGTGTACAGCAGGGCTTTTCTATTTACAGCCGATGCTGTCTTCCTGCCTCCCATACAATGTGAGCTCTGCAGGAGGCGGGCGTCTAAGCAGTGCTGGGGCTGGGAAGGCTGCATGGAGACAGAGCAGGCAAGCAGGTAGCATGGGCTGGGGAGGGCTTGTATTCTTGTGAGTGTGCTTCTATTTTTAGTCCCAAGTCCAGCGTCTTACTAATTCTGAAGTCCAGCGCTCAGTTGGAGGTCACCACAACTTGGCAAATGTTACCAAGGGGTCCCGACCCTAGTAAGGTTGAGAACCACTGCCTTATGGGGATAGAATAGGATTTGAGTTGGGAAGTGATGACCACATTCTAGTGTGGGTTGCATTGCTACTGGAAATCTTATAATGCTATCATTACAAGTCAATTGCTCCTAATACAGACATTCTAAGGATTGTTTAGTCATGATTATACCTTTTTTGTTAATATCTTTCAATTTGATCAGGATCTAAACACTATAGCACAAGCAGTTTGTACCAAGCTGTCAAGACAGCAACCTAGTCAAGGGAAGAATTTTCTCATTACAGCTGATTGTGTGAGCACAGCAGTCCTACTGCTAACTTTGTTCCTTGTCATAAGCAGGCCTCTCAGACTGAGAAGCATTCTTCCCAAAGTCCACTTGAGGCCTATACACAGAGAATTACATCACAAGGTCTCTGTCCTACATGAATAAACTTGGATCACTGTCAAGACAGATTTGTCTATACTGACATACAGTCTCCAAGAATCTTAATTTATATTCTTACATGACTTTGAATGCATAAGGGCAAATACTTTCGTTTCAGCTGTCATCATAAAATTCTATGCAAATATTTTACATAATGCTGGTGTGTTCTGCTCGGTTTGCATAAGGCATCAATATATTTTAATTCATATATAGTTCTTGAAATTGGAGGGCTTTAGCGAAAGAGTTTTCACGTTCTTTCACTCAGGTACTACCAAAGACATTCATGGGTGTACTCAACAAATGCCATTACATTAGAGCCTTCTCATCTCTTGTGAACATACCCTGTAGATGGCAGGAGTACTGTCTGATGCCGTCAAATCCATTTATTGGATTGCTGGAATGTTTGGTGACATTAACAATATAATGTCTGTACCACATATGCACATACACTTTCTACTCTGGTCAGTTTAGAACAAAGTATTTGTTGCCTGCTTTCTGTAAGGAGATGGCACCTTTGTTTTCTTCATAGCATGTGGAACCCTTCAACTGTTCATCATACTGCTGCTTGCCAGAATGGACTCCAGCAGGCAACCTTTTTGGGCCACCGACAATTTTTGAAAGCTGGCTTTAAATGAAGAAGTAAAAAGGTTCCTGTTTATTTGATTGGCCTGGCTGCTGCAGAATGCAGTACACATTTATAAGGGCTTGATTACATTGGTTATGCTCATGCACATTGAAGTTTACTTACAGAGCTGACAGACTAGCAGTGCATGCCTCTGGTATCTGCACATGATCATCTGCAATTCAGCGGCATGGGGAGTTTGCTGTAGGCAGGGCAACTGTCTTCTATTCCCTTATCCTTGTAAAGGTTTTGCTTATGCATGCCTATTGATGTCTTTAGTTGATGTCTTTAGTGAGGGGAGAATGGCAAACCAGAACTGAGTGGTGCACTATCGCCATGTGTGGATGATCACAACCCATTAGCTGATCACAACCCGTTAGCTCGGAATCCTATAATTTCAGATGAAGATTCATTCCTTATTATGCTGGAAATATCAGAGGAAACCTCTAAACAAATGCAGTGGGTCCTATTAGATTCACAAAAATAGTTTCTATGGGTGACTCAATGTACAAAAAGCCCTGTCCCCCACCTCGTCAGGCCACACAAGCCTTCTGACAGATCTTGACTTGGCATGGCGAGTGGCATAGTTTCGTGGTTTAGTAATTGCTTTATTATGCTATAGGTCTAAAGGTCCCCACACACCTTGCGATAATCGTACGATAATCACGGGAAATCCCGCGATCATGCGATTATCGTAAGGTGTGTGGAAGCCGTGCGACCTCTACTACTGTAAGGTCGCCCGACTTTTAACTTAGGAACATGTTGGAAAACCCGCCGAGCATCGCACGATGTTCGGCGGGTGTGTAGCATGTTCGTACGATAAAAGCCGGACAGGCCGGTGTGCGCAAGCGCACACTGCCTGTTCAGCATTGCGGTCATCGGAAGCCCGCCCTTCGGGGGCGCGGCTTGCGATCATCGCAAGTACGATCTGCCTGTCCAAGATAGGCAGTACGTTTTTTTAATTACCTTACAGCCACTTTTGTCTTGCGATGGTTGTAAGGTGTGTGCCCAGCATAATACTATAGGTGATCATAAATTAGCCTCTCCCTGTGATCAATTATTCTTATGTTGTGTACGTGGCAAACTGGTTATGTTATTGTTTCATCTACTGCTTATGGTTTCCACAGAAAACTTTGCTGATTTTTCATGAAAGCAGACCTGGACACATACCAACTGGCTGAGTCAAAGCTGACTTAAGCATTTTGTGAACTTTGAATGGCACTTTAGTGTGCTGATCTGTGTGAAACAAAACACATGCCCTGCTGGTTTTAGATGGCCTTATGTAAATTCCCAGTGATTGGGCAATGTATCATTGTTGGAGGAGGTCTTGGTGTCTTTACAAAATACATGTCTAGAAGAGCCAAATGTCCACTTGTATGCAGTTCAGCATATAGATTAATGGTAGCCCAGCAGTTAGCCTTTTGCGCCTGTGAGAGCGCTATCATATTTGAGCCAATTGTTTCATAGCTTTCCTGGATGGTAACCTGTAAAGAACCGAGCTGTGACCCCATGTTGCCTCATAAAGACTGGTATATACAGTCTTTATGGGCTTTTTTCAGGGCACCCTTTCAGTCTACCTCCTTCTCCTGGTCCAATCAGTACTCAGACCTAGAAGAAGAGGGTAGGCTCATGTACAGTATTCTACCATGTTGGTGAACGATAAAAGGTGTCATGTTTGGCTCTGCATCTGCAACATTGCCAACTTCTCTAATACCAGCTCCATAATGGAGGGGAGGAGTAAAATGTTCTATATTTCAAGGAATAAAAGCTTCACGTTCTCCCCTGCACTTTTTTATGTTTTAACTGTTTAGATTTTAAAAACTGATTACAGGACTAGTATTAGAGAAACTGAGCACTCAATAAGGTTTGTGCATTTAGTCTTCAGAATATATGAGTAGTGTGTGCAGCAAGCTTATACAAAACATTTGCAAAGCTTTCAATGGGCCTCAAGCATTTCTTGAAGCTTTTAATGCACCTTTCAGCTCCAGTTTGGGAAAGTTGAACAATTGTCTTTATTTGAGTGCTGGTTGTTACTTTAAACAAGCTGCTAGGGCTCTTCATCAGTCTGGTTTTCGGTGGTGCTGAAACTGGAAGCCTGCCAGGCAGCCAGCACACACACATTCCGACTGGGGCTGCTGTCATACAATGTGAAGCCTAAGAAGCTGAAAGACATGGATCAACAGAAGTTTAGACCTAAGTAATACAGTGATGTGGCTGAATAATTGTGATCCGTTTCGTAATCCATTGCTGTCCATATCATATGATCCACTTCCGGTGACCCTATTTTGCATCTGTTTCAAGAATTAGACTGCTGTAAATCAACAACCTTCCAGCATCCTGATGTATGTTCCTCACAGGTGACACAACCACACAAGCTTGGTGATCTTACAAAGACTGGAAGTTCCAAATGTCCTATTGTTACCGTGCAGGTTTCCTAACTCTGTAATAAACAGGGAGATTTGCAAATCAGTCTAATACAATGAGTAGATTTACACCTGCATGGCCCATATTTCATCTCTGGGACATTATCAATTGTATTTTGTGGTCACAGGCGGCCATTTTTCAGGGTTGCTTTGGTTAAAAAAAATTGTTAACTTTTATCAGTTTAAAGACTGATCTCTTCACTTAGGTGTTTAGGTAAAATGGCAGAGCAGCCAAAGGAAGTGAAAGTTTTCTAGTTTGTGATTTAGGATGTATAGTTTTTGTTTTTGTTTTTGTTGATCTAGAGAGCTCGGGCCGGCCGTTTTTTTACTACGGCCGGCCCGGAGGTGGTTAAAGAAAATAATTCCACATTTCCAAAGTGAGTAAAAAGAAATGCTCTCAATAGTCAAGATGGTCATGCAAGTAGAGACCTTCTTGACCAAAACAAATTACTTCAGCCTCTTACAGCAGTTGTAGTGTATGCATTTTTGAAGGAGCTGATATGACTAAGTGCAAGCCTTTTTTCGTACTTTGCAAACCCATGCAATGGTGTGAATGATCTTTACTGAAAAGCAATTTCTCTGGTATGCATGTTCTTGGTTTGCCTTGGAAAATGCACGGAAATATATCCTGTATGAATGATCTTGGACAGTCCGTTCAGTTTGATTTCCTTTTTGATTTTTCACTTTTCAGCTAGAGAAGAAAACACTGCAGCTTCTTTTCTGCATTCACAATATACAGATAGTACAGTTTGCCATCAGGCAATCTGGTTTCCTTCCACAATCTAAAAGCATACTGGTAGGTAAAGCCATCTATCGACTTCTTGTGCCTGTGGCTACTCTTAATATTTTCCACCACAACTGATGCAGAAGTCGTAAGCTTGTGTACCTACTGGTCTCTTAAAGGAACCTTAAGCTGGCCATACACCTATAGATTATCTGCAGATTTTCTATGGTCAGATGGAAAAAGTGCAACAGATTCCTCTATCTACGCTAAACTGTGTGGATGGAGGAATCGCCATCTGGGCCAAGCTTCAGTATCTTGCTAGTCGGCCCTGCTGGCTCTAAAAATACCTGAACAGTGCCTGCATCCAATTAGATTGTTCCGGTATTTTGATAGCCAGCGGGGCCGACTAGCAAGATACTGAAGCTTGGCCCAGTGGGGGATTCCTCCATCCACACAGTTTAGCGTAGATGGAGGAGTCTTTTGCACCTTTTTCATCTGACCATAGGCTAATAGAAAAAAATTCTATAGAAAATCTATAGGTGTATGGCCAGCTTTAGATTGTGAGCATCATTAGAGATCGCATTGATGGGAATGCTTCAGTGCTCTCTAGGAAGTGCACAATTATAGTTGGTGATATATGAATAACTTCAGGTATACAGGTTTATGTTGTAGATCAGGGGAAGCCAAACTTCAGCCATCCAGCTGTGGGAAAACTACAAGTCCCATGAGGCATTGTAAGACTCTGACAGCCACAAGCATGACTGCCGGAAGCATATGTATGGTGGTATTGGTAGTTTCACCACAGCTAGAGGGCCAAAGTTTGGCTACCCCTGTTGTAGATGCTGCAATATTTTGTTTCTTGAGTACCTTTTTTATTCTAGAAAATAAATATACAGTGGATTTAAGAGTTACAGAACAAATGCTTATACAGTTTTATGTATATGGGATGGGAAAACACTTCTCTACATTCAGTCCTATGCCAATCACATCAGCACAGCTGTGCTAGTCAAGGAACTCAATCACACAGAAAGGCCAGGCAGTTTGGCCTGCAGCAATAGCTCCTGTCAAACCATAGTGGAGATAATTAAATTGGGAGTAAATGGTGTGTCCCAGAGAGGCAGTAACATCTGTGGGGGAGTGGTGTTCATGTGCTGCTCTGCTTGTTTCTCTTTTATATTCCAATGCAGAAAGGATTTCCTGAGGTTTTTGTATGCGTAGGCTCCAGCCACTAGAATGTGGTATATGGCAGCCGTTAATAAAATATCCATCTTGTTGACTTGTGATCAGTATTACCAACCTTACCCACTGTTCCGTTTGATGTAATATAGACATAAATGTTACAAGTTTGCAACATTTTCTATGTTGCGTTTTACCAGTTGAAAATATAGTATTAAAAGTAAATTTTCAAGAGAAATAATGTACATTGCATTTATATGGCATGCAACTCTTAATTAAACCAAAAAGAACTATACTGAGGAAATTAAAGTACCTATGGTCATGAAAGATTTGGCTGTTGGACTGTGCAAGATCCAGCCATTGCATACTCTCTCTTGCATTGACAGATGTACATGCTTGTATTTTAATAAAAGATGTAGGAGGGGCGCTTAACATGCATACCCAGCACTAAAGGGAAAACATTAGTGACTGGGCAGGAAAAGTATAACCCATGTTGATGGAACCTACCCTTAAAAATGGACAGAGGCTACGAGAAATCTTCTCCTTGACGTCTGCTACACAATAAATGTCACCATTATATGACTTTCCACCTATTCTTGTTCTGGTGACAACCCATCTTTTTGGATTTTCCCTCACTTTCAGCCTCGGTGACAATGATTATTGTAAATATGGTGAATTTCCCCAAAGGAGACACAGCTGGCAATGAAAAATTGACTGTGTTCTTTTCTAGACATGTAAGCTATGGAAACATTTGGTTCAGTTCGGACTTTTCAGGATTCTGGTCCAAAATTTAGTTCGGGGTTTTGGATTCGGACGAATCTGAATTTTCGTTAGTTTTCGGATGAGTTTACAAACGAATATTCGTTGCAACTACCACAGAAAACCATATACAGATATTAATATTAAAACTGAAGCTCCTAGACTCGAATGGCATTCGGGAGCTCCAGAAAGCAATACAGGTCTGGGAGCCATATACATATACATACATAATAAAGCTGAGGCTTCCAGACCTGAATGGCATTCAGAAACTCGGACTCTATTTGGGTCTTGGAGCATCAGCTTTAGTATTATGTATATATAATTATAATATATATACTTTTACGAACTGCACATGTCTATTCTTTACCCTTTCCCACTCCATCCAAAACGAAATAAAAGTATGGGCTATAGATGCACTTCCGGGCTGGTGCACACTGATGCGACCTAACCGCGCGGCAATTGTGCACGATTCTGTGTGGTCAGGAGTCGCCTAGGTGTGCACCGATCACTCTCTGGGTGCCAGGGCGCCGGGCGGATCGTGCAATTCCGCCTGTGCTCCTGAACACGATCGTGACTAAAACAGCCGCTCTTCATGAATCGCAGAAAAAAGGTACATGTTTTCTGCAATTGCCACGTGGATGGTACCTCATTGAAATCAATAGGGCCGCTCGTCAATCCCCGATCGCGTAGGTCTTCGTGGGGCCTACATGTTCTGCCAGGAATTACTTTTCATCATATTAGACAATCTGTTAGTTGCCAGTTTTTCAGTTGTTTACCTGAAATTAACCAATTCCCCTGACCAGATGTCAAATCTTCAACATTTAAGGGGAAACCTCAAGCATTCTATGGCCAGCTTTATGGGCATAACCATCCAGCCGGGCAAGAGGGCATTTCCACATGGTGGAAGATTTGGGCAACGCATTATTGTTCCCCTAAGACATGAGTCAGATACAGTGGTTGTCTATTTGGAAACCCTTCACACTAATATTGATGTACCTTTTAAAGTATAGATCAGAATATCTAATTAATTTGAGTCGTGTGTGTGTGTGTGTGTGTGTGTGTGTGTGTGTGTGTGTGTGTGTGTGTGT